>NW_009708435.1:72768-92399 GCF_000703405.1 Apaloderma vittatum | reverse complement strand
TCTTTCTGTGCTCCAGTGTGGGGTCCCTCCCGTGGGAGACATATCTCT
Source organism: Apaloderma vittatum (assembly GCF_000703405.1). Taxonomy (NCBI): domain Eukaryota; kingdom Metazoa; phylum Chordata; class Aves; order Trogoniformes; family Trogonidae; genus Apaloderma; species Apaloderma vittatum. The sequence goes on along the minus strand of NW_009708435.1, from coordinate 92,351 downwards.
ATGAACTTCTTCAATGTGAGTCCTTCCCACAGGCTGCAGTTCTTCATGAACTTGTGCAGCATATGTCCCTTCCATGGTGTGCAGTCCTTCAGGCACAGACTGCTCCAGCATCAAAGTCGTGCCAGCAAACCTGTTCCATCATGAGCTGCTGTCTGCACAGGTCCTGCCAGGAGCCTGCTCCAGCATGGTCCCCCACAGTGTCACAGGCTCCTTTGGATGCAGCCACCTGCTTCAGTGGGGGGTCCTCCACAGGCTGAACGTGGGTATTTGCTCCACCATTAACCTCCACAGGATGCAGGTGGATATCTACTCCACAGTGGACCTCCATGGGCTGCAGGGGCAGCCTTCCTCACCATGGTCTTCACCACAGGTTGCAAGGGAATCTCTGCTCCAGTGCCTGGAGCACATCCTGTCCCTCCTTCTTAAACTGTTCTCTCTGTCTACAGAGTTGATTCTCTTAGATATTCTCACTCCTCTCTTCAGCTGCAGTTTTTGCAGCAGGTTTTTTCCCTCTTCTTAATTATGTTATCTCAGAGGCACTACCACTGCCGCTGACAGGTGTGTCCATCTTGGAGCTGGCTGGTATTGGCTCTGTTGGACATAGGGGAGGTTTCTAGCAGCTTCTCATAGAAGCCACCGCTGTACCCGCCCTGCTACCAAACTCGGCCACAGAAACACGATATAACTGTGTATGCATACTTATCATCACTCCATGCTCCTTGTCTGATTTCTTTCTCTTTGCTCCAGGTACTTTTTAACTTCCAGTTGCTTACAAAATGAAAAGAAAAACTCACAGAAAGTTATGCATGTCTACTTATCAATAACAAAACTTTATCAGCTAAAATTCATGAGAATATTAGCTCATTAATTATGTCTATGTCTCTATATGATGACTGTAGATTGGAAAGATGATTCGGTAGTACAGGAATTTAATTTAGTCAGCAATTGCCTAGCTTCTTTTCGTTTTAATTTTGTTTGTGAAAGGTGTAAATGACAATACCCTGTCCCACAGGAGAGAAGCAACTACACAGTGAGCATTATGAAGTGCTCAGATGGCTTGATACTGAGTAGCATATCAGTATTTTTCTGCATTAGTATTTGACTAAAAGAGTTACATTCACCTTAATGTTCATTCATGTCTATGAAGTAATGAACATTGCTCTGCCTGTCCGCTCCATTCAACAAGTTTACTTGGTTCTGGAGCTGAAGTCAGCCTACTTGTAAAAGCACAGGAGAGAATTTAACTAATAAGGTGAACTTATTTATGGGCAATACTACAGAAGTCCAACATAGCAAGCTGTATTTTATTGTAATGGATGGAGATTATACTACATATTATAAAGCTCCATTAGGTAGGGGAGATTTCTTCTACTGTTACCTGATTCTTTTATCTACTTATAACAATTCTTTTTTAAAAAGGAAAGATTTTAATTACCAGGACTAGATTTTATTACGTGAATATACAGAACTAAAACAAAGAGAATCCGATATCTCTAACTTAAGTTATTTAGATCTTGAGGCACAATCATACTATGAACAATAACATTAGAGTAACATGAATTTAGATTATATGCAAAGCTAAGACAACAACTAATTCTGTTTTTCACATATACCAAAAACTTTTCATCAGATTAAGAGATTCTAGAAATGAAGCTTATTTCACTTACTGGTACCGCTGGAAAATAAAGTCACTTGTCAGCTACTAGCAGTGCAAAGTCCTTACTGGAAAGTAAACCCTTCCCTTCAGGCATTTTCTCCCTCACTGAAGTGTTTCAATTAATTGAAGGTGGCACGGAAAAAGCTATCCGTTGTCTAAGTAAAGATGAACAAAAAAAGAGGGTGAGTGAGAAGGAGACAGAGAAACGGAAGTGGAAATTCTTTGGAAAGTTACTTATGGTTCTGTTTTACACTGTTCACTTCTGCCAAGAAGAAATGAAAGGAATAAAGGGGTGCCCCATCAAGCATTGTGTATGACAGAATATACTATAAATTTCAGAGCATTATGCCAGTGAAAACACACACTTCAAACAAAAGCAGAATTGATCAGCAATTGTGGGCTAAAAATAACAGCTTCTCATTTCCAACTAAAAAACACAGCTGCTAAGTGCTGATGCAGCTCTGTATTTGATGTGATCCGCAAGGTAACATTTTCTGACATATTTGAGGCTTTGGCAGGTAAATAATAACAACTTTCAAAGTCAGTTAATATTTTAAGACCACCAGTCTGCTATCTTGCCCTGCAATAATTATTTTTCTTCCCCTGCAGAGGCCAGTGCACACAAGGTCACTAGATTATTGTTATGAGAGAGAGTAGCACCCAACAGTTAGGAAAAAAAAGACTAGTAATAAGTTGTTTGGGTCACTGTAGATATTCAGGGAAATTACTGAATTATTTTGGCCATGATTCAGTGAAAATTTTAAGCATGTTTTTAGTGTTTAAGTTGTGCCTAGGCCCTGCTGATTTCTGGTAGTTATACATGGTAGAGAGGTTGGTGCTGGTCTCTTCTCACAGGTAATTAGGGACAGAACCAGGGGGAATGGTTTCAAGTTGCAACAGGGCAAGTTTAGGCTGGACATTAGGATGAAATTCTTCACAGAAAGAGTGGTCAGACACTGGAACAGACTGCCTATGGAGGTGGTTGAGTCGCCATCCCTGGATGTGTTCAAGCATCGTTTAGATGTGGTATTGGGTGATATGGTTTAGGGGTGAACTTGTAGTGTAGGGCTAATGGTTGGACTCGATGATCCCAAGGGTCTTTTCCAACCTGAATTGCTCTATGATTCTATGATTCATGTTTAGACACGTGTATTGAACAAGCGTACTTCCCTATAGCAAATCCCTCTATTATAGTATTTCCATCTTTGTAGTGTTTATGATTATTTTTACTCTATCAACACATCATGAAATATAATTACTGTTTCTAATGTGATTCTACATCCTGGGGCAAATTTTAAAATGCAATTTTAATATACAATTCAAAAGCTGAATGATAATTTCACAGAGAATATAACCTGACTCATCTATGTTTGTGTTGCAGAAGTGAATTTTCTGATTTGCATAAGCATTTGCATTGTGTTGGAGAGAGACACATTCTGTCAGAAATTCTCAAAATTTAACACCATATGCATGAACATCACCTGTTTTACTACACTGAAAACTAGACTTTGTCTTAAGTAATTAGCTAAATACCTACCTCTGTGCACCGAAAATCAACATTTTTGGCTTTGAGGTATCTTTTAGATATTTTGCACAGATATCTTTTTTATATCTTGAGTGGTGAAAGACTTTCTGAGCGAGACAAATAGAAATAGTTTCAAAAGGAGAACAAAGAAATGTATTTATGTCTTATGCAGTCTATTCCATTTTATATAACTTCTTAAGTATATTCCACCTCTGAACCTTGTTTTGAATGTCTGTCTTGCCTTGAAAAAATAAAAAAGTCAATTAGAATAGCAGCTACAGCTGAAGTAAACAGTCATTAGGCATGTACTGCCACTGTCTGTGCATCCAACTTGAAAATACTGTTGTGTCTGCACTTCAGCATTGCAGTGTGATGTCTAATGACTTTTTTTTTCCAGTTTCAAGGCCTCTAAAATATTGCTGAAAGCTAAAATCTTTCCTTTGCTTGAACTGCTAATTAGTTTTGTGTATATGGGATTTATGAAGTACTGGGTGTTTAAATTATACCTCTGATTAGATCTGCCTGGAAGTGCTCTACATTACAAAATAGATAAATAAGAGCATCATCCTAAAAAATACAAGATTTGTGACTTACGTTCATGCAGATCTTACAGATAAAAATAATTTGTAAATCTTTTTCCCAACATTTGTTGATTTTCCCAGTCCTCTTGTTTTAATTGTATTTCCTTTGATTAAATCCTTTATCCAACCCTTACTGGAATAATACTTCTGGCCAAGAAATAATGAAAACAACATGAAATGCCAGGGCTCCCCATCTCCCTGGCTGTTTTGCTGACAGAGAAAGGTTTGTACAAATCTTGCACAGCTTCTGTCACTTGATATCTGAGTTGATTGCCTAAACAAGGGAGAAAAAATTATCCACTTGACGATAAAGGTTATATTTTCATCTTCCTTAGATTTTGTAGACATTGTCTTATTAAGAATCCAGTCTGTCAGGAAAAACAAAGTCTATGCAAAGAAATTTTTATTGGCTCTGTGTTATGTTACGGTACTTTTATTAGATGGTGACATTCCTAAGACAGCACCTGCTGCGTGGATTTGGGCTGTTAGCCAGAAAAGAAATAAAAAAGAAATGTGTGGTTTAAATCTGAGTGGCAATGGGCTTGCATTACTGTAACAAATACCCACATGTCTGAACAGTTGGAAAGTCAGAGTGAATCACAGTTATAGGCATTGGGAATAAATATATGTATAAGTGGCACTGTTATCACCATAGCTTTCAGAGCTACAAAGATATAAAACGTCTCTTCTACATCTGTTCTCCTTTCCCCTGTGAATGTGACTATTGAATGATATTTTCTAGCCAATATGCATGAAAAGAGTGAACTCTTTCTTTCTTTCATCTGTGGATTTGTTAGCACACTCTGGCCCATTCTACTGCCAAAGCAACAGAATCTGTAATGAGAAAAAAATAATTTATTTTCCCTTATATCCCTGTAAACCTGGGATAGCTCTAGATTTACTACTGTATGAATGTGGCTGAAGGCAGAATTATTTCTAGAAATATTTGTGAGTTTCCAGGGTTGCTCAAAGAATAACTGTTCTCCATGTGTTAAAATTCACTCTCCAAAGCCAAAGGAGCTTGCGAATCCAAAGCAAATGTATTCTTCAGACACGATATAAAAGATTATTTCTTATTTGTGAGTTCTGCATTTGATATGCTGGATGGGAGATCTGGATATATGACCAAATCTAAAAAGCAAGGAGTAATATAAATAAGCTCATGAAAACAAGCAGATACTTAACTAGAAGATTGTAAGTATTTTCTGTTTTACAAATCTACATGTAGAATTTTCTTTGTGAATTTTTGTTTGTTGATATCCTCCTCCAGCCCCTGGCAATACAAGGCAGATGGCATAGAACTAATTTTCATTGATCACACACAAGTTTATTTAGAAAGAATATAAGACTGATCTGGTCCCTCATGAAAAGAGAGAGTTTCTGCTTTATGAACTAATATCTAGCAAAAAGATTGTCACTGAAAAAAACCCAGTAAGTAATGTATGGTCAGCTTCTGGTGTTCATTACTTTCTCAGAGGAGTAGTATTTTGGCCTTTGAGACATCCATCTGTTTGAGTTCAAGGGTGCTGATTTTATGGGATTAGTCCAGATGACCATAACTCGATGTGAGGAAAGTGCAAGCAAATCCCCAGACTTTTAATAGGAGATAGACATCATTTGTTCCCTGTGTGGTAGTCACAGTCTTCTGACAGATATAGGACAAAAGCTAAAGTTTCAGAGTTTGAGTAATGGTACTTGATAGGATCCTATTATTATTGCAACAATTTACTTAGCAGCTGTCTCAATGTTTTGGGAGCTTTCTAAGCATTCAAGAAAATTCCTGCACCGAGAGAACTCATAACGATTGGAACTCATTGAGAAGTCCTTGGCTATATTCAGAAGGTATAGCTAAACCTTCCTTCACAAGAGGTGTTAGGAAGGTGGAGATAGAGTGAAGGCATAAACTTCTGTAATGTTGATTAGAAAAATCTTAGGCAATTTGAGGTCATTAAATTGTGACCAGTTTTGTGACCAGTGGAAATGTTTGTTTGCCTGGGACTGTTCTAAGCTGTGGGTGCTGTTTCAATGTACATGAAGGTTAATGAAGGGTTTTCTGATGTTCTCCTTTTTGAGTTCTGCTAGTGTGAAGGTATAGAAGGTATAAGTTAGAGCAAAAGAGAGCTTCCAGTAAATTAAAACTAAATTTCTTCTCTTGTGATGATAACCTTTCTTTATACACAGCCCAGCACCTGCCGCCCCTTGTAAAACCATTCACACATCGTTTGGCATATGCAGTTCCATCCTCTTGTTACGTGGTTTGAAAAGAGGATTAAAATAAGTGGAAGTGCTATTCTCCCAATATTTGATGTATTATTTAAACATCTTAGCATCAGTCCAAAAAGGATTGCTACTGAAACTGGACCAGATATGAGGGGTCTAACACTCTAAAATTTCTTCCTGAAAAAAAGTTATTGCAAATCCTTAAGTCAGTACTGTTGATTCAGCTACTCAAGGCAACCAATGAGGATGTCTTTTTATGATTCTGAACTCCTCATCTGCTTAATATAGTAGGTATTAATATTACATCAGGACTAGAGAAATCGGACATCATACACAAAATTAAAATCTGTTATCTAGGTAACCTCTCTTTTTGTTTATTTCTGTTTATGGATGTCTGTAAGTCATAGCTCTCTTTTGAGACCATCCAAGCTTTTCAGAAGGAGATATGTATGTGTTCTTTTCCCCTTACTTAAATGTTTTAAGTTTTGGAGAACAGACTGTCACTTTGCTCTGTGGATAAACTGTTCAACTCACTATAGAGTGGAGATTTTTGTCCATGATTGGACCTTGTAGTTTTTCTCATATTAATAATAATTAATTAGTATTTCCCATATTAGTAATAAGGGCAATGATAACCTTCCTGACTGACAACTGAGTAACTTTTTTCACTAGTCTTTTCACACAGGGTACCCATATAAAAAACTTCTAATGAACATCTTGCCGAATGTTGGCATGTTACCAACCAGTAATGAGAAACTCAAAGCAATTCAGAAGATGCTGCGTTTCCCTGAACCTCAGGAAGTCATTTGTGTCTAGGCACAACACAAATAAATCTCTTTTCTGTGTGCAGGTGGGTATACTTTTACAAGGATTGAGACTGAAGAACTGAGAGCTCTAGGTTTTCCAGCTGGGCTCTAATAAACTGAGATTGATACATACCTGGATTTCCTGAGACTTCTGAATTAAATTTTTCTGGAAGACTTCCAGCAGCTTCCAGGAAGTGTACCCTTGTGGATGATACAGTGTGTCAGTACTTGGCATTTCTTGTGCTCACCTGAACTTTCTCTCTCTCAGTTTATTGTACTGAAGGAGCAGTTTACTGATTTGTTGTTTCCTATTGAATATAGGAATATTAAGTTTGTTCTGCTTTTATCTAACTCTGTAAGCACATACAAACAAGCTTCATACAAGACTAAGTATCATGCTCATTATTTATATAACCCTTGAATACTCTGCTTTCATGTTGGGGTGACACTACCATAAACAGTGGTCTTTAATGGTACTTCTCTATCAAGGCAGGTGAAATTTACTTGAAGAATACCAGAGAAAAGGTAAATAGAATAATAGGATAGTGACATTCACTTTGTTTAGTGAATTATATCTAACCCCTCATTTTTTTCTGCACAAACCCTTCGTGTTTTGGGTTTTGTTGTTTTTTTTTCTCTCTAGGTGGGTTATCCCTAATTTATCCTAAACATCCGCTAGGCTGACTACGTGACTAATGTTACTGTCCTTGAACAGGCAGGGGTCACCAGTACGGAGCCCGTGCTGCAGAGGACGCAGCTGTGCTGGGCAGGGCATGTCTCTAGGATGGAGGATCACCGCCTCCCTAAGATTGTGCTCTATGGTAAACTCGTCACCGGCTGCCACAACAGAGGAGCCCAAAGAGGAGATACAAGGACTCTCTGAAACAATACCTCAGTTTTGGCCATATTGACTACCATCAGTGGTCCACTCTGGCCTCCAATCGGGAGATGTGGAGACACACCATCCATAACGCTGCTGCCTCCTTTGAGAACACACGTAGAGTTAGTCTTGAGGAGAAAAGACAATGCAGAAAGAACCATGCCTCGCCAATACCACCTAAGGAGACTTTCTGCTGTGCCTTTTGCAACCGAACTTGCCTATCCTGCATTGGACTTTTTAGCCATCAGCGCGCTTGTATCAAATGTGGGTAAAGCCCTTCCCATATCTTCATTCGTGAAGCCTAGCCATGATGATGATCATTTCATGCATTGGTATTTTTAACAGGTTTGTGAAAAATGCTGACAGATGTTTGATATAATAATTTAAAAACATATAATAGTGAAAGAAAGTTCTGATGTGCCACTATTTATATGACCTGTGTTTTTGAAGTAGTCCTGTTTGGATCAATTCCCTTCTTAACAAGAGCATTTTGCTCCCTTTGCTCAGTCTTACAGGCTACATTTTCCCTGTCTGCAGCAGGAAAGTTGGAACTAGATGATCTTTAAAGATCCTTTCCAACCCAAGCCAGTTTATGATTCTAATAATGCATACAGTTTTCTCTTTACCTCCATTTTCTCAAATGTTCTTTTTGACCTCTCTACACAGAGGTATTTACATTCCTACAGGTCATGTAACCTGAAGCCCTTACCTTCACTCACCTTTTTTATCTCTGTTACAAATAAGAATCAATGGGTTCACTATTTTGGCAAAAGAGACTACATCACTGAGTACCTCACAATTATGTGCTTCTTTAAAAGGCAATGCATACACCATAAACTCAATTTTTTTTTGTTTGACACATTCCCAGTCTTTACCTTTTCTATTGCTGGAAGTTGCTAACCTCTGAAGTGATACATATGTCTGCAGAGTGGAAGAAAATGATTGTTTAGGAATGTTCATAATCTCTCTGCATTTTGAACCTTGTCTTTTGTTCCGATCTTTAAAACAAATTCTGCATGGCAGTGTCAAGTAGGGATATTACAGATCTCAGGGTACAATTCCGCTAGAAATTTAAGAGTGCTGATGAGTTAATTGTTATGAAAAGGTGGAAAGGTGGCAAAGAAGGTTGTAGACACAATGGCTACTATAATTCCTAGGCAGAATAGGCATTCAGGACAGAAGATGCAGTCATCATTATAAATGTAAGCTCATAGTGACTATCAAACTTCCCTAGAGAAACCACAAAAGCCTTGTACTTATAGAACACACAGGATTAGTAAAGGTTAATTTCTAAGTTTTCCAGATGGAGTACTAGGACAGAAAAAAAGGAATCTCAGGAGAAGCACAGGGAAATCTTGTCAGTATAATAAGAGGAAGATTCTATCAATGCATAAGCTCTTATGAATTAATTCTTTGGCAGCAGTGTTCAAAATAAACCAAGCCTCATGACAGGGCTTGAGGGCTCTGAAATTCTGGGACTCTGAAGTATGTTCGAAGGTAAGACTCTAATCTTCCTTCAAGGAAAGTAACTTTAAAATCCAAATTACATAGACATATGGCCTTGGATATGGGCACAGAGGTGAGAGATGCTTTTTTCCTGTCTAAAATTTTGTAGATCTGCATGTCTGTGGAGTCTGTAGGAATCCTATTGTTTTCATGAAATACTGCAGTCACACAGCATTTTTAGAAACTGCAAGCATGTGAACTTGTATCATACATTCATCCTTGTCCTATATGTTATCTCCTGCCCCCCTTTAAACCCTTTTTCTTCTCTGAAAAGGGTTTAAAAATGTGAGATTAGAAGGAGAGGATTTTTTTCTTAAATAAATGTTTCTCCTATTTTAATTACAAGATTATGCTTAGGATGAAATACTGGGTGTTGGTCCTAACATAGATTCATTTCTTCTGCTGTAGATGAGGAATAAATCCATTAATATTAGTGAGAATAGAGCACTGTCAGTAAGAAAAATGTAGCCTACAAAAGTAGCAATTTATGCCACCCTATTTCTCTGACTTCCCTCACACCCCTGTTCTGTAAGCATGAGAAAGCTGGGGACAACATCTTCCAACACCTGTTATCATTCCTGGTGCATCTCCGGTGATCCGGCACCTATCACATTTTCCATCCTTGAAGGCATATGGTGGGTATTAGTGATAATAGCTGCAGCATGTCGATCCTGACCCTACACCCCTGTTTGACACACTAGGGTGTTGAATGACGTTTACCTTGACAAAAAGAGGTGCATGTGCCTTTTTCTGCTTTTAAACACATCTAACGGTTCCCTAAATACAAGTGAGGAATAGTTTTTCTATTTGATTTATAAGTGATTTTCATACTGTTCAAAAATTAGGTGAGTGCTGAGCAAGTGTCACTAAAACAACAGATTGAGTTGCTTTTCTGCTAGCAATTAGAATTATGATGTTGCAAAAGTTCAAAACAGAGGATGGCTTGCTTGGATTTAGCACATTTGTGATTATAATAGGGACTGAAGGATTACAAAGGAAATTTCAGTTCAATATAAAATTTATCTTGCAAATCTCTGGCAACACAATTAACTGCATTTCCATAGGATTTGCTATACCAAGCACCTACAACATATAGATATAGGTTGTCACAGCTTTATCTATTAATTTTGCCATGGTTTGAATACAATTAAACAAAACTTGAAGGACTAAAATTTGACTTAGTCAAATTGGATTTGAATTTGGATTTGTCAAATACCGTTGCAACTTGTATCACAGGGCTCCATCAGCCTTAATGGAGAATATTTGCAAAGAGACTGTGATTTGACTGGGTTTTTTTTGTAGTTTGGAGTGTTTTATAAATCAGTAATTATTATTCAAAAGCATCCCTGGCCATTGAATAAGATTTTGGGCACACTGGCTTATAAATAAGTGTAATTTTTATACGCAGGAGATAAGACAAAAATTAGGATAAAGTGTACCACATGAATTGGGCAGCAGGACAATAGAATATGTGCACGTGGGAGAGCTTAGTGTTTAAGGTCAGTATTAACTTCTCTTCCAAACTGGTCTGTGATCTTATTCTGGTCTTGAAGGATACAACAGACCAGAAAAGGGACACACCATCAACAGCAGTCATAGGATATAACAATTATTTATTTAAGACTCTGTTAGGGATTTCTGTTTGGTTTTGTTTTCTATTTATTTTATCTATCTCTATGGAAGTAAAATATCTGACCAACAGCTGTGGTGGTAAAAAAATTGGGCAAGAGAATCAGGTTTAAATTCCTGTATGGACTCCATATATATGTACAACGTTCTGGTGAAAAATTACTTCAGCTGAAAAGGTTAGTCTTCAGAAACATGGATGGTAAGCAGACTGAGAAAATTTGTCTCGGGTTATATAACAGAGGCCTTTCTCTCTGGAATTAGAGATTTTTTTCCCTCAATATATTGATGAACATTTTTATCAGTCCAGTTCTAAACTGCATAACCAATGAAGTTTTTTCTTTGGGTTATTAGGAAGTTATTTGCACTGCTTTATCATTGGAAACTATTAATGACCTTTAGTTCAGTTTTTTTTTTTCTCTCTTTTAATCTTCTTTTCCTTTTTGCCAATTTAGAAAAATTTGGAGAGAACTTTTTGGGCAGACCACAGCTCTCAAATTTCTTAGGGTCCTCATGGTGCTAACCTTCATTCTGCTGTGTCATTCTTTTCTTAAAAAGACCCCAAATCATATTCATTACATTTTTTCTTGTCGAGTTGCCAAAGAGCTTTGAAAAATGAATGTTGGTTTCCATTTAAAGGTTTTATTGCTTCAAGTTCTCATTTGCTCATCTTAGCATTGAACGCTCATCAAAGGAAAAAAAAATGGAATAAAATACCCTAGACTGAGTTTCCACCCTTGCTTGTGCAAATAGCATTATCATACATGATAAATGCTGCTGATTTCAGGCATTTTTGATTGCAAATTATAGGTCAGATACAACCTTTGGCTTGTATCTGAATGGTACTCAGAGATATCACCTAAAAATTATTTGAGAATATACGTGTACATGCAGACAGAGCTTCAGTTTCATATCTTTTGCACTGTTTTCAGTAATCCATGCCCTATATTGCCTTCCGATAGAGTTATGGAGTCTTACTACTTCTGAAACACAGACCCAGGAGGTATATTCAACTGACAGAATACCAATGTCTGCAGATGTTAGTCAGCTCTCTAGTGTTGCTCCTGTGCACTGGAGAGAGTTCAAATGAAAACACCTACAGCTAAAATGGGGATTAACATCTCCACATATTCACAGTATATCTGAATTGGGAAAAAAAAAAATTCCTCATTCTTTCAATCGTATGAGAACAGAGGCAGACTTTTATATAGATTCCTATATGTTAAATTGTGTCACTTTATTATTTATCTAATCTTTTATTAGTTCAATTGAAGTAAGTATGGGCAATTAATGAGAAAAAAGTTATTTGAATTAGAATTTACTAAGTAGTACTAATACTGCAACTTCAACAGAGCTGCTATCCTTTCTGATTGATGGATGTATTTTAGGTATAAACAGACAGTACTGGCAATTTTTGCAGTGAACGGGAGTTTTGTGAGGATTTAGTGAACTTTTCCAGAGTTTAATTCAGAGAGATCTTAACCACATAATTCACTTAAGCTTGTGTTTTCTCGGTTATAACTTTTTAGACTTTTTTTTTTTTCAATAGAAAAACATTTACTTCCTTCATCCTCACTGCCACACAACAAAAGCATCTTTGTAGTGGAATGCTTTAAGTTTTAGACAGCGTTTATTCCTAGTATGTAATTCTGCCATGGTAACTGCCTTGATATCTAATGACTTAATTAGATAATCGTATAACTCCAATAAGTAAAGGACTTATGAAAAATGGAATAAATCATTGAAATTAATTTTTCTTGCAAAGGGTAAATTTTGTATTTTATAACCTTAGCTTATCAGCATTGCTAAGTAGACCATGACTTTTAATTTCTTATTAATATAGGTGCTGAGAACCCAGTCAGTTATGTTTCTTGTTCCGTTTTTATGATGAACATAAACAGCAAAAAAATCTTTCCTTCCTCTCCCTGAGGGAAAAAAAAAATATTCCATTACCTCTACTGACTTTTTATTTTATTTTTTTTCTGGTTGACAGGATGAAATTAGTTAAGACTGAGTTAATACGACCTACAAGTTAATTTGAGAGTGGCAGGTATAGGTTTCTATTTTCAGTCCCATTTTCCACATCGCAACACTTGAAGAGGTTTTTGTTATTCAGCAGTCCCATTTGATCTATTCAATTTTGCCAGAGAAAGAGTTTAAGATTTGGCCCATGCCCAGAGACAAGGTATTCCAGATACTTTGCCCAAAATTTTTGTTAGCTATGACATAACCAAGGGTCAAATAGATAATCAAGTAAACTATTATTTACGATTATTCACTAGGTTCATTACCATCACTACATTAAGCATATGAATCTTGAGTGAGAGTGGTTTTTAATCTAACCATCAGACATGTTTCTATGATGTTTATTTTATCATTAAAGTGATCAGAAGAAAAAAATATGTGAGATCTACTTAAAGGAACTTTGAGTATCTGCGGGATCTTTTATTTAATCAAAATTAATTCCAGAGACTGATATTCTGCAGTTTATCATAAACACTAGATAGATGATCACATCTTTGAATCATAAATGTTAGAGAGGAAATAACAAATAATGTATCTTTCCGAAGCACTTCTCTGCCTTTTCTTTTTCTTTTGCTTGTCTGTACAACCAGCATTTTTAAGAATGATTATCTGCGTTGGGCTCCTTCAAATAATGTTCTCATTTCACAGATGCTGACAATTGGATCAAAACCTCTCTATCCTCCAAGTGACCAACTCTTTTTTTATCATGAGTTTCATTATCAGTTGTCTTTCCAGAAGTCACCAACACTACTTCAGATATATGCGAATTAACAGGTTGGATAGCAGTTGTAGCTGCACAGAACACAGTCAGGCTGTGAAATCTATCTGGGAAAATGAATAAATATTAAGATTTTTAGTCAGTGCTACTGAGGTCATATTGCTATCTACAGTGATGGCTCTGGAATCACGCCGTATGTCACGCAATCTGGCCCTAAGTTTTTTTTTTTTTCTTATGGGGGTTAGGTTCATGTTCTTTTTGGTCTCATCTGAGAGCAGCAATATGTTAGTAAGGAGAGGGACTTCACTGGGAGCTATTAACAAACAATATAATTTACAATATATATTAACTTATTCAGATAGAAAATGACAATTGTCATTACAGATGTGAATTCACTGGCTGTTCAGAAAGAATCTGATTTTTGAAGTTTACTGGAGTTATATTTCCATGCTCACATTATCGATGTTTGAGAGTACCTTTCTCAAAGGCCTGGTTACCTAAAAAAGGAAACTTTAATAAATCTCTCCTTAGTTATAAATGTTGATAACATCCGACCAGTCCAGAGGGCAAGTGGTATCTATACACACCTTCATATGAGGTATCTAGTCACAGCAGGGCAAGCCCATGGCTGTACATTTCAATTTTCATTTAGAAGATCATTATTTTAACCCAATCCTAGCTGCTTAAGAACCACTTAGATTAGCAAAAGTGAAAATCAGATATCAGAGAAAACAATCATTCACATTATTTTAAACGTATGGAATCAAATCCAGGAAATACAGACTTGAGATCCATGAGGTTCAGGGATTTTTATTCTTGTCTAGTTGAAGTAAGGCACTGGATAATGCTAGTCACTGGGAGATGTTTCATCATTTCCAAAATGGGTCCACAAAGCCACAAAGTTGGTGGCAATATGTCCTCTTTATCTCACATAGCTTTAACAACTTGTCCTGGTTTCAGATGAAATAAAGTTAATTTTCTTCCTAGTAGCTAGTACAGTTTTGTGTTTTGGAAATAAAGTCGGTTTTCCTCCTAGTAGTTAGTACAATTTTGTGTTTTGGATTTAGGGGACTTTTCAACTTCTCAGGCTGTCCTGCCAGCAGAGGCTGGGATGCACAAGGAGCTGGGAGGGAATGCAGCCAGGACAGCTGACCCAAATGAGCCGAGGGAGTATTCCATATGACATCATGCCCAGTATATAAACTGGAGGCATTGGCTGGGGGACACCATGGCTTAGGGATTGGCTGGGCATCGGTCAGTGGGTGGTGAGTAATTACTCTTTGCATCACTTGTTTTGTATATTTTATTATTACTAGTAGAAGTAGTAGCAGCAGGTTCCCTTCCTCTTCTGTCCTAATAAACTGTCTTTATCTCAACCCACAAGTGTTACTTTTTTTCCTCTATTCTCTCCCTCAGCCCACGATGTAGGGGAAGGAGTGGCTGGCTGCCTGGTCCTCAGTTGTTGGCTGAGGTTAAATCGCAACATAACATAACTGTTGTAATACGTTAGGCTTTGCAAAAGTATCCTCATTTGAGGATTGACACATTTCCACAGATAGAATGTCCATACATATCCATTAAGGCTTAGAAATCACCCTTACCAGGAACATAAAACTAAGAACGGAAGTCTAGCTACAAAGCAATTGCGAAATACAGAGAAATGTGGAGGAATTAAATAAAATCATGCTTACAATCTATTTTTCCTTTAGATTTTAATCTAAAGGGTCTGAGTTGCAGTTGTTAGTATAGGCAACTGTGCTGAAATAAGGCAAAAGTATTCCTTGTGTACATGGAAACTGCCACAGCAACACTCAAAATCTTGTATAAGGCTGATTGCAGTGAAAAGCATAGTTGATACTATGGCTTAGGGTCTACTCCTGATAAACTATAGCCTGAAGTAGTACGACCTGGATGGAGCCACAGGTTTCAAAACCAAGTACCTAGTTTTGAGATCACTTTACCTTTTTTGCCTTATGCTTTAAGATTTAGTGTCATTCAGAAAGGATCCACTACAGTCTTCACATAACAAGAAAAAAGAACAGTCCCAAGTCTCCTTCAAGCTGTTATTTTGGGGTTTTTTTTGATTAGTTACATAGTAAACTGTATGATTTTTGTTACAAAATTGTGAAACTATATCACTAAAATGATAGCCAAACCAAAACTATACAGTAGGCATGCATACATGTTTGTGGGTATCACAAAGAGTTACATGTGAATTATCCAGTCTGGTGTCACATTATTCTATGCATGTTTTAGAATTTTTGATTAAATCCTTTTGCAATTGAACTTGTTGACAAGTGATGAGAAAGTCCATAATAGATTCTGGATTAAACTAATTTACTTAAAGCTAGACATTTGATTTTTGTCATTGCAGTAAGTCGAATGGTTAACTTTACAGAAGAACTATTCCAAAGAAATCAAAAGAACTACTCATGTGGTTCAGACCTTAATTCTTAATTTGGCCATATTAATTTTAGAATGTAATAGATCAAATAGAAAGTTCTCTATTCTTGTTAACTGGCAACAAGCACTGACAAAAATGTGTTTAAAAACTTTCTCAAGAGTTCATTATTTTTAAATTTCAGTATGGTCATTTAAAGCCACTTTTTTTTTCTATTTCATAAAATACTTGCAAAGATTTGTTGGTGACTCTTAATATGGAAAATTAAAAAAATACTGTATAATGAAAACATATTTCTATTCCATTTCTGTGTATTCAAAATTATTCAGAAAAATCTTACCCTTTTAAGCACTTCTTGCAGATACAGTCTGACTGACAGGTAGACAGATGGACAAATAGAATTGGCAGACAGGTATCACAGTTTATTTTCCTAGTGAATAAGTCAATTGCATTCGGAAAGCTGGCTATATAAACACAGGGAATGGAAGAAAACAGATGGTATGCATTCCAATGCCTGATGGCTGTTTGGGCATTAAGCATTTGTCTGAATCAATTCCCTATAAGTAAAGAATCTGTGTATTTTAATATCTTCAATTGAATTAAGACCCAGTGAGTGGGGAAATAATGAAAGGGAAAAGAATTTTACAGCTTGTAACATCATTTAAAAGACTTAAATGTTCTTTGTACATTAAACCCAGTGAACTATCATGGGAAAGTCTTTAAGATGAAAATCACATAAAGGAAACTATAAATACTTAAAATTAGAAATTGGAAAAAGTAAAATTCTCAAGCAACCATGCAAAATCTCTTTCAGACTGGTTTATTCTTGCAAGAAGATGTTTTGCCCCAGTCATTTTTAAGAAGCTACCTCCCATTCATGCTGATAGAAACATTAGCATGCAGGTCTGCTTGCAGATGGTTGGTGGAGTGTAAGCCCTTAAGTTTTATATTACTGCTGTCCTAATAGCAGAATCAATGACATTATACAAACCTGGCTCACACCCATCACCTGCAATTACAGTGAGCTGCTGTTCATCGCATATGTAGTTGTTGGTTTTAAGTCACTGAGGATTAAAAAGAGAGAAAAATGTACTACAGTCCGAAGTCATGAAGGGGAATGTGTGTGAGAGTCACATACACTGTATATTTATTTACTTATGATGAGCCCCAGTCACAAGACATCAGCTTACAGTTTCCCTTACAATCACCCTCATTGGCTATTCATGAGCAGGTCATGAATAGCAGAATTATATCACTTTGTTTTTGCTTCCTTAATAGGAGCTATTAAGGAGTCGCTTTTCAGATTGGTATTATTAACTGTTTGTTAGGCTATATTTTATGAATACTGCTTTCCTTATTCAGAAGAGGAGAACAGCACAGAGAACTGGAAATCATTTGAGAAGTAATATGAACATCAAATTATTTGTAAGACAGGAAATAATTGGTATACGTTGGCAAATGTAGTTTGAGTAAGAGAGCTGAATACCAGCCTATTGCAGGAAATAGAGCAGTTTAGATGGTTAGTTTGAACAGATCTGCACCTTCAGTATAAAAATTGTCTATATTTCATTTTAGGTCAGTAGATTTTAAGGCCCTGAAAAGGACATTTGCATCTTTACTTAATGACTAACAGACTATAGGACAACAAATTCCACCAGATGATCCAGAGTGAAAACCATAAGTTCAAAATATTTTAAAGAGGCAACTAAATGTACCCAAGCTTCATTTTAAGTGTTGAAACAACCTTATCTCATGGCATAGAAGATTTACTGCATCCCTAGAGAAGGTGTCCCAAAGCTTCAATACATTCTTCATTAAACCCATGTAGTATGATCCTAGCCTGAATTTGTGTAGCACTATGTCATCACTTTTTGGGAGTATTGTAGTTAACTAAGGAAGAAGAAAAAGTGAAAAAAAACCCTCGAACTTAAACAAGACAGGGCAACAAATCCTTTGCTATGGTAAACATCAGATCATTTCTTGCCAATATAAAACAAACTGTGGATTTTCTTGCCCTCACTTGTTCAAGAACTGAGTTTCAGAGCCTATTTTCCAGTATGTGTATTGTGAATGGTATAAGGTAAAATACAAAGTTTATTAGATTTATAAAGTTGCTTAGGGTTCCAAATGTTAGCATCTCACTTACTTAGAAAAATATATCAGTAATGTTGATGAATTTGTGCCAAGATGTTTATGCTAGAAATAATCAAAGAATTTTTCAAAGGTCTTTAAACCCAAATCAGTATTTCTAATTTTTATTCCATGTGATCTTTCTATGTAGGATGCAAGCAGTACAAATATGAGTGCAAAACAAGATTTTTTAATCTGTATTTTTTTTATTCACTGTACAATTTTATGGGACTTTATTAATTATTTTCATCTTCCTATCATTCTGTTTCAGATTTATTAAAATATCAGCATTTCTTTTGAAACTGAAATCAGGTGTTAGCCACACTGTGTTCATAACTTTCTTTTATTCTTGAAATCTAAAATTTATAACTATTGAGAAAAAGAAAAAGAATAAGAGCTACGGTGACAGACTTCTGCAGATGTCGAATAAAAGGCTTAACACTTAATTGAATACTTCATTTTAATTAAACAATAAAATAATGTTAGAGTTGGAATAAACATTACATCAATCAACCATTCTCAAGATTACATCCAAAACCTGTCTTAGAATAAAAAGCATGGCTGTATATGTGTCCTGAAAGGCTGAAGGGCAAAAGGAAGCATGCTAGGATTTGACTAGGTGTATTTATTTTCATGGCAGTTAACAGTGATTATGACAAGAAACTTCAACTATTCAGCTGCTCATTTTTTTTAATTTAATATAATATCATGTTTGTTCGAGCACTGAAAATCATAGACATTCACCTAAAATTAGGAGATTAAAAGTATTTTGTCTTCTTTATTAATATGAATTTGAAATACCAACAGCTAAATCATGTTCAGTAGACATCATAAGATTTGAGGATAATTGAGACTGGAAGGGAGCTCAGGAAATCTCTAGCCCAAGCCCCTTCTCAGAGTAGTAGATACGAAAACAGTGCTTGTACATAGTCTGATCTAGTCTGATCTGCAGGACTTCCAAGGATGAGAACTGTTCAACTTCTCTGTGCTACCTCTTCCTATACTTGACTGTCCTCATAGGGAAAAAAGTATCCTTATATCTAGTTTGAAACGCTCTTGTTTCAATTCCAGTCTGTCTTTCATCCTCCTAATACCATGCTGAAGAGTCTGGCTCCATCTTTTCCATATCCTCCATGTAAGTGTTAAGTCCCCCTCAAACTACCTCTTATTCAGAATGAAGATGCTCTAGATCCTCAGCCTCTTTTCACAGGGCAAGTACTCCAGCTCTCCCAACCATCTTGGCAGCCTCTGCTGAACTTGTTTTAGTTTATTGACATGTTTCTTATAATGAGGGACTTAAAATTGAATGTAATATTCCTCATGTTTTTCTTATTATCAGAACTGACAGGTAGAGATGAGGACAAAGACAGCTTGTCAAAACCATATGATAATGTAATTTTGTCTTTTGAAGAGGGAAGAATATCTGTACTTAAAAACAAGGCACTAAATCTTTGTTAGCAAACATCCTTGTGGTATTGTGAAGTGAGCACAAATGTGTTTGAAAGAGT
>NW_009708435.1:38888-72737 GCF_000703405.1 Apaloderma vittatum | reverse complement strand
GTAGACAGATGGACTGCAAGAACCCTCCATTAGGGGGCCGGTTAACTCAGTGGTTTGAGCGTGGTGCTGACAACAACGACTAACACTGAGGTCGCGGGTTCGATTCCCACTCGATCCCCATGTGTTGTCAGGTCTAGTCGAGAGGTGGCATCCTTGCCCATAACAGGGAGGTTGGACTAGATGATCTCTAAGGTCCCTTCCAGCTTATGTCATTCTATGATTCTATGATTAAAGGTTGACACAAACCCTCACAAACAAGGTGGGACATTCCTTCTTCGTAAGATGCCATTGCAGAAAAAAGCGTCAAAAATAACATTGCCTTTTTCAACCAGGCTGGTAGTCTAAGCAAGACTGTAAACAGAACGATGTGCACAGCATGATCAATAGGAAAAATGATATATAGCACACTGTTGAAAATCTGCCGGTTTCTCTTTAAAACAGTGGTGAGAAAAGTAGAGGGGTTTTTTAACTTTTTTTAAAAAAAAAAATCCCTGATCTTCTCAGAGGACATCATAGTGGATGTGAAAATATCTCACTAACTTACAAAGGCATATGCATATACGCTTATATAAACCTATGCTATATACCCATTTTTGGCAATATCATGGTTCTTGCTTTCATCTGCAATGTTACAGGTATGGTGACAAGTTTTGTCATATTTGCATGTAAAAGGAATATAGCAGGGAGGAAACAACGACTCCTAAGATGGAGCAGTACATTAAAGCAAAGACACTATTGTCTCTCCATCCAAACATACTTTCAAACATGTTCATTCAAAAAAAATATTGTAAAATTTCAAAACTCAGTTCAATATCTTCAAGTTGTTGAAGCATCCAGGACAATGTATTTTTCCCCTGTAGCTTTGTTTCAGACTCGTATACAGATTTGTATTGCCCCCAGAAGTTGCAGCCATGGCAGACTAACAGAGCAATTGTTTCAAGAAAATGGAAACTGTACCAGGGGGTGTTCATTCCAGGATTTGCTTGTGCAGTTTTCCATTAACATCTGCAGTTTGCATTTGTGAAATCGCTTAGGTTATATGATACATCTAACAGACAACTGGTTAGTAATTTCTTCACATTCCCCCATCAGAAGCACAACAGAAAGCCTATCTATAGGAAACTAAATAAAGGTCTCATCAAACCAGAAGGAACTAGCAACACAGAAATGTACTTGCACAGCTAGAAGTCCAGCGATGGAGATAAACATCAGGTAAAAGGCCCTTAAAAAAATAAAATCAAATAAAGAATGCAACCTCAATTTTCAGTTTGTACCTCCACTCGTGAATTCTAGTTATTTGGAGTTTTTTTGTTTAAATATTTTAGAACCATTTTCTGCAGTGGGGCAAAAAAAAAAAAAATCACACAAACACAGAACTAGTATCCTCTCAACTATAAATCTATAAATCTAAATACATCTATAACTGCTTACAAAGAAAGGGCACTTTTTTTTTTTTACAGATTTGATTAGGATTGTAAAATCTGCAGGTTTTTTGACAATACTTCAGAAGAAACAATAGAGTTCAAGTTTCCTTGTTCTTATTAATTACATCTGTGCTACATTGTCAGTCACTGTCAAATTTTCTTACCTGAAAAGGTTTTCCAGCCCTGGAGCATGCGAGAAAATGTACCTGTCTTTTCAACCAATCTCTGCCTGCTCCTTGTAAATTGATACCTCTTTTTATTAGCCTTAGTGTAACACAGCCTTTTGTGGTGAAGTTATGCCTCCCCTCCTCCTTCTAATGAATAGACTCATTGTTGAAAATTTAGTGGTTAAACTTTTTTTAATCTTGGCTGTCTGCAGAGATGCAGAAACATGTTGGCTAGTCAGAAGGGAGGCTTCTTTTCATGTGGCATTACAATACATATAGTTTTTATGAGTTTCTCTTTGGATGCCAGACTCAAAACAGAACATACCCATCCCAGTCATTTTGCTGTGACTCGGGACTCTCCGGGTGCATGCCTGGGAGGCTGATTGCTGAGCAGGTTTAACATGATCTCAAGGGAAGAGAAGGGGGAAGTTATTTAAAAGAACTAGTGTGTAAGTATGGCAAAGGGGGTTTCTACCAACTAAAAGGGCTAATTGTCGATTACAAAAATGGATGTGAGAATTAAGGACACCTGAATCAATAAGGCCCAATATTTGCATTTCTGGAGGGGAGAAAACAAATTTTAGAACTGAAGAAAATTAATATTTTTTGAAAGCTGTGAGACCATAAAAAAATCACCAAAACCAAAAAAAAAACCAACCAAAACAAAATACCTTTTGATTATCTTTGTCTAGTACTATTCAATTTCACCCGCTAAAACAAAAAATAGACAGCATGTGAATTAGAAAGTGTATTTTTAGTGTGATCATTTTGCTTCAATTCAACAAAACCTTTTGTTTTCTCTTTTCCTTCTTACTGTTCTCATCCCCTACTATTCATGATATTGGCTTGCACTGTATGAATATCATGCACTCAGCAGAATAAGATCCTTACATACATTCTTTTCATCCATAAAGTACAGCCATGTCTGCACAGGGGCTGACAAGGTTTTAGCAGCACAGAGCAGCTTGGCACAGTACTCAAGGGCAAGAAGGGCTGGATGGTGCTGAGCATCTGAAAGGTTCTGAGAGCATTCACTCACAGGACATGTGAAATACACTCAATTTCCTTAAAGTTTAATAAGTCTCTTCTGGAGAATGTCATATAAACCTTGTCTTTCTTCAGTGTTGTTGTGTCATTCTTTTCCTCCACACCTTCTACCTCTCCCAACTTGTATTATGCTTCCAGTTAGTTTTAAACTACTTGTGACAGGAAAGAGATAACGTTTTCTCCAACTATTTGAATAAATAGGGCAGCTCAGGATAGCAAATTTCAAAGGTGATACCTGCTTTTTCTGCGAGTGTTAGAGCAGGTACACTTGTTGGATCTCTTTGACCACCCATTTTGATTGGACTCAATTTGTTTTGTAATACTGGGATGCTACTGATCTGACGTTACATTCTGAGCTTGTTCACAGCGCAATAAAATGCAAAAGCTGGAGAAAAAATCAGTGCCTATGTTGTGTGAATGATGGCCTTACTCTAGAGCTTAAGTTTTAAATTACTGCATAACTAAGATATAACAATAGTCCATACTGAAATGTGAGCCCAGACCAACTAGAAGAGTAGAAGTCTTGAAATTTATCCTTTTCCCTTCATGTCTGCAATCTGAGATATATTCTGACCCTCTTGATGTTACTGGGTTTGGGGACTGTTGGCACAAATTGTTTGTGGGTAGACAGTAAAGAGGAAAACAGCAACAATATGTGTATACAGTGGAGGCTAAATGTATGAGTAATCCTTAGAGGGTGAGACCTAGGAAATACAACAGCCGTGGTCTGAATGGCCTGGTGCCACCAGAGCAATTTCCTTCAAATGCTGATTCTATTCACCGTTAACCAATAGCACATGAACCATCAGGCCAAATTCATTTCAGATGCACAATTCTCTTCATTCTATACATTTGGTCATTGGCTGGGATTAGGTGAAACACAGTGGTATACACCTCCCATAAAAAAACTGCATGTGGCCGTGGCTGGGGAGGATGGATGTAAATCTTCATGACCAAAGAGAAGCACTCGAAATTGTGTGATTGTGACTTTGAATTGATACTACAGAAAAATGTTTCCATCATAAAGAAGATATTATCTAGCAGAACTGTGACAAAATTACACATACAGCTTACTAAGAACAATCACATGAAAATATAATCACTACTATTTTAATTGAGGTCTGGACTGCATCACATTTTCCAAGAGATTCTCCTGAAAAGGTACTTTTCTTTGTAACAATTGTGACTGAAACTTGTCCTTTTTTAATCCTGTAGTATTGAAATTGGACGATTACTTTGCATTCCCTCTGCCAGTGCTTTACATGGCCTTAATTTCATTGTAGAGGTAATAGACTAAGAAATATATTGAGTACCCCAGGTAATTAACTAGAAATGAAGTAATTAAACAAATAGAATAAGTGGCACTTCTTGCAGGCAGGAGTTGAAAAAGAATAGTAGCATGAATGATCATAAAGAACTGTTTCAGAAGTATGGACAGGATTAACACTGTGGTAAGGAGGTAAAGCACAGCAACCCTGTGTAATTGCACTGGATTTTTCTGATTTCTAAAGGACGTCCTTCCCTTGTGTGTATTCCAGTTCTGCCAGCAAACAATTTGACTAACATGAGGAAAGCTTAATCAACTGTGTGTAGGTAAGTAAATTTTACTCATATATATCCCATCTGTGATAACTGAATTTTGTATACACATCCTCCACAGTAAATGAGTAAGTTTTCAAGACTGTCAAATGGCTTTTGAAACCCTGAGGTCTTGAGACTAGAAGCTTGAATTTTGTATTTGAGTGCTGAGCACTATAGACTGCTCTGCTGGCTATCTTGAAGACAAGAAAGACAAATAGCATCCAAGGACATACGATAAACAAGACAGAGATGTATGAGACCACCTAATTTGAGGAGTGGGGTTATCTGTACAAATATATGGATGTACAACCGGAATTGGAAATGTAGGAACTGTACGTAAGTGACTATCAGGGTATCAAGATACATAAAATAAGTTGCATAAGCTTTCTCTTTACGGGCAAATTGTCACTATACCAAGTCTTTTGATCTTGTTCAGGGCAACAGTGGGGGCAAACAATAGGAGCACATAGCCTGATTCCTGTGACAGAGCACTCCTGATATTCTCAGTATCGGCTTCAGAAGCTATGCAAGAACTGGACAAGGACTTTTCTGGCTGTGTTTCTATTATAGTCAGACACATTTTATATTGAGGACCTCAATGTTTACAGATTTGGGACCTTCTAGAGTGTCCCAAGGCTCCTTGCATCTCCTCAAGATCACTTTTTTTCCTAAAAAGGCAGGTGAGGGAATGGCATGTATCTAAGTTTCTATCCACACTGTATGAACTTGAAATTCTGTTATATCTGTCCTGTGGAATGTACATAGTGTCTGTCTCAGTCCAGACCTTACCAAGTTAGATTGTTATTACCCTTTCTGGTGGCTTGCCTGAAGTTAGGCACTCAGGGAAAATCATGAGAGAGGAGCTGAAGATTAAGGAGTTGATAAGACTGGAAGTACCAGGAAAAGCTTCATTTAGTACCCATGTCACCAGTTCGCTGGAGTGAGCATCGTGAACTTGCATCACTTCAAGGTGGAAATTTAATTCTCTCTCCGAGACTAGAATTTGAATATAACTAAAGCTATCAAGCTGACTACAAGTTCCATATGTTTCGGATTGTAAATAATGATGGTTATCACCAGACTAGAGCTAGAAAAAAAAAGGCCCTGCTTCCTATAAAACCCAGACTTTGTAAAGTCTGCAATGTATAATTATATAGAATAATTAAAATGAAGATTGCAATCTCTTCTTTTCTTCCCATACTTTTCTTCCACATTGTTTTTTCAACAACCTTTTTAACAAAGAGGAATCCTTTGAGAAAGATTTCTAATGGATAGGAATGACAGTAATTCTACGTATTAGGGTTGACTAATATAATGGCCAATATTTTAAAATTAACTTTGATGAGTACTTCTGTCTACAGCTGTTAATCTCTTCTTAAGAGATTTTTGCAACTCTCATTGAAAATCTCTAGGTAGGTATAGGTTTGATACCTAAATAAATTACAGCTAAATCTAAATAAAATTAACACATGATTTGAATATGGACGTTTGGTAAATTGCTCATACCACACTAGCAAGGTATTTTATGTCTAGATACGGTTAAGGGAATAAAATATTCTGTCTTGCTTTTACATTGCTGCCTGTTTGCTGGTGTGAAACTCTAGCAAGGATCTGAATACCAGGCAATATTTTTAAAAAGAAGAAGTAAGGACATGACACCAGATTTACAAAGGTGTCTTAGGTTACCATGAATACAAATTTGTTGTTAGCAGCAGTTTTTAAAGATGTGCATAAATACTTTTTTTTAAATCACTGGTGTTCAGGGCCTAGCATAAGAATGTGTCTTTGAAGGAGTTAGCTATTTGAAACTTGAAATGCTCAAATCCTTTCGTGAAGCTCGATGATTCTTCGTAGAATTACAACCAGCAAAAGAATATTGCACTTTTAAATCCCTTGTCAGTTTTTAAAGTGTCACTAGAAAATATGACAAAGGTATGTACCCTACTAAGTTTTTTAAGAGGGTTAGATATTTGGGTTTTTTTTCCAAGAAGAGCAGTTGTAGCATTTATGGATATACATACTATGTGAGATGCAAGTTAATCACTTTTTAGGATGTCACCTGATCTTTACAAAGTAAACCTGCTTCCTAAATGCAGCAGAGCAGAACTGATTGGGTCCATTACAGTAATTTGTGCTTTTCTCTAGGAGGTACTAAACTTCATGGACTTTCAATAGGGTCCAGTAAGGGAAAATCCTTGCTGGATGTAAATTGCACACTTGGCAGCTGAAGTAAGTTGAACATGGTTCCTGCTGGCTTAGTCAAAACAATAGTACTCTGGTAGAATTTTAAGTATCCAAGATGAACCGTGTTCAAAGTTTAATTCTCACTGAAGTTGAGAAAATTGCCCTCTATTTATTAGTTCAACCATAAGACGGCTTCACTACTTCAAAACCACAGGTACACATCGTTATTTTTGCAGAGCAAAAGTTATTGGAGTAAAAACTTTCACAACTTCTAATACATAAATTGTTTTTCCTCAAGAACTTTTAAAAAAATACATAATAAAATATATAACAGTTGAGCTGGAAAGTGGGATATTTCCCCCTCTTTTCCTTATGTTGGTTTAGAAAGGTATACATTTTCTTCTTACTTTTTCTTTTGCTCTAACCTTTCAGAAGAGTTTCTGAAAGAAAGTGGAAAAGAGTAAAAGTCAAAGTGTGAAAAGTAAAGATTCCAATGTATATGATACAAATTTACACTAACTTTTTAAAAATAAATTAAATCTCTTCCAGTAAAAATAAATCTTGTCTATTAAAATATGTGTAATTTTTATTTGCTTGTTTCATTTATTCAATTTTTCTCTTTTTTTTGTGTAAGTTTTTCTTCCTTATGGCAGAGTTCTAATTATTTCATAGCAGTTGTTCTCTACTCCTTGCTGATATACAATGCACTGATTATGAAATCTTTACTGTCATCCATGATTCTTCACCAAAGACAAGTAAAAATTGAAAACTGATGTAAAAAAACCAGATACAAGTGTGAAATACTGTAGTACTTATTTCGTATCACTTCCAATGAAGTTATAGCTAGTTTTTCAGAGCATAGAGGTTTCTTTTGATTTTATCCATCACAAAAAAAAAATCTAGAATCTTTTTGCTAATGGTATTTTTATTTTTGCCAATGGTATTCTACCCAATATGCATTCTATGGCTTGTAGATGATTTGTACTTTGACTGAAGAT
This sequence comes from Apaloderma vittatum, assembly GCF_000703405.1. Lineage (NCBI taxonomy): Eukaryota > Metazoa > Chordata > Aves > Trogoniformes > Trogonidae > Apaloderma > Apaloderma vittatum. Next base: position 65,336 of record NW_009708435.1, on the reverse strand, counting down.
TTAATTTTGAATCTTGGCTTGTCCTGCCTTAGTGTGAGACTCTCTGTGTGTGGCACAGGTGGTGATGGTTTAGATTGGGTTGACTGGCCCATCAATCTTTCTGTGAAGTACCATAGTTTATATTTATTTACAAATATGTCTGATTATGATATTTATACTTTCCTGGCCTAGTTTTAGAATGCAGAAAAAAATCTGAGAAATCAAGAACTAACTATTACTTTTTAGACTGCTATTTATAATTAATTGTATTTTAAGAAAAGAGCTAGATGACAGAAATTAACAGCATTACTGTCATTAACTATTATCATACCTTAAATAATGCCAAGATAAGCTACTTGATGCATATCTTATTAGTTTCAGTTGTCCATGTAAGTGATGATGTACACAAAATTATTTGCTTCTTTCAATCCAATATGTTATTGGTCAGATAAATCTAGTTCAGTATGAGAAACTGGCAGGAGGAAATTTTTTAACCCAAGGATTCCGCTTTCAACCTGCTCTTCCTCCTCCTACAAAAAAGAATGCTCTACTGCTCAGAAGTCAGAAGGCACAATATTAATCTCTGAAAAAAATCTCAGCTGAAGATCTTCTAAGAAAGTTTAACTTTAACTCCAGCATCTGAGGAACATATAATGAATGGCTAGTGACCTACTTTTTGCTCTTTAAAGCTTTGTGAATTGTGCCCTAAATCTCAAAGTCATCTACAACATGCTTTCTAAGAGAGTTTAAAAATATAGAATTCGAATGAGGGCAAGACTGTAGTGTCACATCATTCAAAGGGAAAATATCATATTGTACAAATTTCTGGGATAATAGCAGTACCTTTTCTTGACTTTAAAGTAAAGGGCCCACTGAACATTTACTGTTCAAATGTCAAATGAAGAGTTTCTGAAATCTCATAAGTTTCATCTCCACATTTAATTTTGTACTCTGACAAAAAATTATATTGAAATGAAAAATACTCACAGCTGATAGAGAGATCTTTTAACTCCAGACATAGGTACAACCTATGAGGAGTAACCCGGTGTCCCTCGTGTATTCTGCACATGGAAAGCAGGGTGAAACAGCAGAATATATGGAAAGTCTCAGTCTGTTTTAGTAATTTTCTGGTGGAATTGTAACCAATCAGTTGTAAAAAATTGAGATAATCTTTCCCAATGCTAATCATCACTTTTGGCATTACATCAATTACCTAAACCCAACAGTGACAACTAAGTATCATTGCATCTAGATAAAGTAAGAAAATGTGAGATTTCCTTTCTTTAACAACTCTGTTCAGCTGTCCAGTTGTGTCCATCAAAGTGTGCAAGCCCCCTCCACCCTGTCCTTCAAAACAAAAATGCAATGGGACTTACGCAACATGCAAGTGAGCACATGGATAGTTTTGCAGCACACAGACACAATTCAAATACTTTGCTGAATATGAGCTGCTATATAGCAGGGTCACATCAGCCGGGTAGTTGTTGTAAAATTTTAAGGGGATAAAAAAAATCACAGATAAATTGGATTTTTTTAAAAAAAGTGATTAAAGAAATTATAAAACAACAGTAGGGGTTTTTTATCCATTTTAAGGAAATTGGTTAATTTAGCACTTGAATGTAAATATGCCTTTTCCGTATGCCATGAAATGTCAAATGAGTGTGGTATAATTATTCTCACACTATTCAAGTACAGTCTAAACACAGTCTTATGTTTTGCATGAGATAATGTGGCAGACAGTTTAAAAAAGTCTTCCTAGCACTGAAATAATCCAATGTTCATAGGTACTGAATTATTTTAACAAGTTATGTATGTCTTATGTGTATTTGAAATTAAAACAAAAAAAAACATTAGTAAAGAATGCAACTCTGGCAGTAGAAAATGGTGAATAGTTTCCTGTCTATCTAGATCAAATAGAAACTGAGGTGTAAGGGTGATAGCAGTGTTCAGTGCATCCTATGCTCCTCCGTACTATTTCTCAGTTATCCCAATGTTATAGACCTGCTTTAACTTTGATAGCACCATAAGCAACCAAGAGCATGAGAAGCTGATTTTCTAAAGGTCATACAGTCCTCTTTACTGACATCATTAACAATGCAGCCAGTATGTACTGGATCAGTAAAGATAGTAAGGTATGTAATTGTCACCTTCATCAACACATTACACATGAGATAAACTTCACAACACCAGATAGTTCGTATATTCTCCAGATTTTATTAAAATATAGCTTTCTTAAACACAACTAGTGTGAGATGGGGTGCTGGATAACTCTTTGTATTGATTATGCATTTCTCCCTAAAACATGACTGAGCGCTGTGGAGACAATGTATATTTGCATCTCCTGACACAATGTCAATGTCAGAAGGAAAAGATAGGAGTTCTTATGTTATTTTTTATTACCTGAACACTATCAAGGAAGTTTATCATTAGGATATCCCTTAATATCTCTCCCTATGTTGCCTTCAGACACTTCCATATGTTTAGGAAAAAATAAATAAAATTGTGTTAGGTTTTTCTACTAGACAGAGTCTGAAAATTAAGTGTACCACTTGATGTGCACATAGTCCTCATACCTCCACCAGCTCATATAGATCATGAATAGAAGTCAAGATATTGATTGTATTAGTATCCCAGGTATAAAAGGTACTAAATAAATATAAAATGTGATGATGATAATAAGGAGGATGATAACATCTTTGTTCATAGTAAAACAGTGATGGACAGGTTGCTAATGCATTAAGATTTCTTATTTGATGGATGTGTCATTTTGCAAGTTGGTGCTTCAACATTAGCTTTAATAGAAAGAGACATCTTACTGCTGTGCCTCACTTTTAAAAGGATTACCATAGCTGCCTATACTCAGCACTTAAACTGGACTAGAAGAAGTGCCATATCCATTCATCATTGCCAAACGATAGATTTTCATCAGTTCTTAACAAAATTGAATTGCTTGGATGGTCTGCTGAGATAAATTTAATGTTCTTTGGGAAAAAGTGTTCTTGGGCTTGGCAGCTGAATATCAGCCACACAAGAAGTGTTTATAGAGAAGTAATTTACTGTGTAGTGAAACTCCTAAATATCTAACAACATTGGTTTTTTCCTACAGTTTTTTATTTAGTTTTCTTTTCACTTTTATATTTGCTGAGAAGTTATTATTTTCCTGTGATATTAAATAGGATTTAATTTGATTTTTTTTTAAAATCTACCTTCAAAGAAGGTGGGACAAGGATATTTTATTTTAGGTCTATTGTTAACAAACATGTTTATCGCTGCATCTGAAGCTAATCTCAGAAAGAATATCAGACAATAAGTAGAAATTTGTGATCTTAGAACTGGACAAGACATAGACAGGAAAGCTATAACATTGTCTTCCTCCAGTATGAATTTAATATACTCAAAGAAACACATGCCCATACACATAAAATCAAACTTGAACCATTTCCAAGACCTGAAATCAAGCACTCAGCCCCCATTTAATTATTAAAAATAGACTGTTACTCCATTTGCATCTGGATTCCAGATAATTACTAGACCTAGTAGGAGTTAAGTATATCACGTATATTTAAAGAGGTTATCCCCGAGTGCTTCCATCCTAACGTGGCAGAGATGTAATATGTGACATACTTTGTAAGGAACATGATCTCCTTTTGCGGACTTGCAGAACAAATCTCCAAGATAACATAACTCTGTTATTGCAGTATCTTACCCCAGGAATGACCTCAGTCTCAGAGTTCAGAATACTGAAGGGGATAGCCAGCATACAATGGCATAAATGAAGAATTCTGGTATCCCCACCATAAGAGGGACATAGATCTGTTGGAACAAGTTCAGAGGAGGGCTGCAAAGATGATCCAGGGGCTGGAGCACCTCTGCTATGAGGATAGGCTAAGGAAACTGGGATTGTTCAGTCTTGAAAAGAGGAAACTCCAGGGTGACCTTATAGCTGCCTTCCAATGCCTGAAGGGAACCTACAGGAAGGCTGAGGACAGACTTTTTACAAAGGTGTCCACTGATAGGACAAGGGGAAATGGATTTAAATTAAAGGAGAATAGATTTAGATTGGATCTTAGTAAGACTCTGAAATAAATTGTCCAGAGAAGCTGTGGATGCTCCCTCCCTGGAGATGTTCAAGGTCAGGTTGGATGAGGTCTTGAGTAACCTGGTCTAGTTGAGAGGCGTCCCTGCCCATGGCAGGGAGGTTGGATTAGATGATCTCTAAGGTCCCTTTCAACTTAGGCTGTTCTGTGATTCTATGATACGAATACTTGCAATGATTTTCGTTAGTTAGCTAACAACATCAGGGAGGTCAAATATAGACAAGATCTTACACTAAGTATTCAAACATTAGGTGCTCCATCTAATGAAGGAGAGTGAGGATGGCAATTTTCAAGACAGTATGGTAAGGACGTAACTGCTTAGGTCTTTTAGTCAGAAAGCCAGTGTTATATTTCTGTTTTGCTTTGAAAAATTTCTACATAAAAGTGAAATTAAGTATTTTAAAAAAATTGGATGTAATGTATTCTTATTGCCAGCTAGAAACCACAGTATATGTTTATATGCGCAAATACTTTAGAGAATAACAACAAAAAAATGTTAACAGATCAAATTAATGTGCAAGCAAGAGGAGATATGTCTCATCAAATTACTAGAATATATGTTAACAAACTCTATTTTACTACGTGCTATCATTGAAGTTCATCTGACAGATGTGCAGAACTTCAAGACCTGCACAGTGAAACAGCTATATGAATAACTTTAAATCTGAACTAGCTTTTCTTTAAAAAAACCCCAACAATAACCCATATTCTTTAATTCCCTGTTCTGTTCTGGGATACACATTCCTCATGTTGTGCCTTATCCCACATTAAGGTCCTGGAAGGTTTAGAGGCTTACAACAGAAAAGTAATTTAGTAATATAAGCTATATATAGAAAAGACAATTCAATGAAGAATAGATTCTGAAAATGAGTTTGAGTTATCAGAAAATGTCCTACTTTATTATTTCCCATATATTTTCTGATAACTCAAACTCATTTTCAGAACCCATTCTTCATTGAGCTATCTGTCTTTTCTATGAGCTTTAGCCAAGAAAATCTTCCAAGCGTGCTTCTTTCTTGTTAAGTTTATTTGCTAGTCTAAATTTTTGCATTAAAGGCATTTATTTCCTGCTGAATCTTGTTTGGATTAAGAGCTGTTTCCAATAATGGGTTTAACTTATTGAACATCAATGGCAAAATAATGCTTCTATTAAGGTACCAAAAAATACCAGGTTAATTCAGAAAAACAGCTGTCCTCTTTCATTCCATACAAGTGAATGCAATTATTTTATTGTTAATAAATGCAATCATAAAGCATGAAAAGTCCATGCTGTTTAACCAATTTGGAAAGCAATCTTCTCTTCTCTGAACAGTAACTTCCACTATTACCATGGTTTGAACTTAAATAAAAAATACCAATTATATCAGCACTTGAATAAAGAAGCTTTTACCAATTCTGTAGTCTATTTGTTCCATGTAATGTTGAATTGTACATAGTCAAATTCATTTCCTGATATCATCATCTTTTGACACAAACCTTTGATACTTCTAAGCATTACTAATGTGCAACTGAATGTTGGCAAACATTATTTTAAGGGTTAAGACATAATGTGAACAAAGAATTGAAGTGACAGCAGGCTGTTAGATTTTTACCAGGCTTTTCCTGAAGATAGAAATGCCTGGGAAGGTCATTTGTTAGGGATCTTATTTATCATGTGAACACATGTGATGTAGAGATGCAACGCTAAGCGTACTCAGGCACATGATAGTGATAATATTAGAAACGTGACAAAGCTTGTCAACCGATATCTGTGGTAAATATTTCCAGAATGGTTTTAATTTAACATCTGACCATATAGGAATTGAATAAGAATCACTATGTATTACAAATGTACACATCTCAGTAAACACTTTTCAGAGTGTTTGTTTCTCAATTTTCTCTCCTCATCTGTTTGCAAAATCAATTTACATCTTCAAATTCTAAATATAAATTGTAATACACAGATTTCAATACTTTCTAATCAAGCAGCTGCAAAGAGTCAGCAATTTATTCTTTGTTTATCATTATGCAAACTTTAATAACCCGCAGATTATGAGATACATCACCTAAGGAGAAAACCAAACTTCTAAGTAGCATGTTTGTAAGTATCCCCAGAAGAAGGCAGTATGCATACCAACTGTAACTCACGAGTGATGAGGGACTCTGCAATAACACCCTGCCATAAACAGTCAACTGTGCATGAACACAGTTGCACAGTAACCAGTTATAGAGGGACTGTATTATGGTAGCCTTGAGCATCTTTCAGAATGTGAAGCTGTATATGCAGTTAAGGAGTTCATGAGCAAGCTATAACAACAAAGCAGAATGCTCTATGTAAAAAAGGAAATACTAGAAAGTATTTCAGCATAATATTTCACAGTTACTTGAAATCCAGTATTTCTGTCCCCAGAGATTTTTCTGATATTTTTATTCAAAATAATGAAGAAAATAATTATTTTAAGTAGTTGCCAGTAGGCCTGTGTAATAATGTACTGCAAAAATTTTGAACAAAAGTCCTTTCTGAAATACTTAAACATCAGATTTCTTATTTTAAATATTACTTATTTTTGTGAAGTTTGTAAGATCATTCCAGTTTTATGTTTTCTTTAAGTTAGAGTTTCCTTTTGGACTCACTGATATGGTACCTCTTGAAAGTAACAAGATGACAAGATTTATTTTTTTTTTTTCCTCAAATAGATACCTCCATTTAAAATTTAAATCTTTGTGTAGAAATTTGAAATGTTCTATTTTTTTTCTGGTAAAAATAGAAAAAAATAGCTGTTGAGATACAGTACGGTTACATCTGTTAGAAAAACAAGTGAGAACAATTATTAATTCTTTGATATTCACTGCAATAAGTGGAATTTGAAGCAGAAGAAACTGGTGTTTGGTGTTCTGAAAAATAATATCCATCTGCTTTTCAAAGTCTATGTGATACAGAATGAATAGTTTGCTGCAATCAGCTTTTTGTGCTGTTAGAAGTAGCTTTTTACAGTCATTTCTTTCCAATTCTGTACTTTCTATAACTTTCCTTTGTATTTATATTATGCTTTTAAAAGGACAAGATTCAGAGTGCAGCTCAGAGCTATTATTTTTTTTCCTACATATCATTAGTTATCAATCTTTTCTATTGTTTCATAGTTTTTGGTAAACCACTTAGTACCATTAAGAAATATCTGTCCCATCAGCATCTCCATGGCATTATGGAACAACTAATAACACACTGGAAGTTGTTAAACACTTTTTCCATCACAGGCAAGAAATGTTGCGTTAAGTTTTACAGATATTTTGGGTTTTGCTGAAGAAGTTCTAGTGTTGCTTGGCGCTACATAAGACAATCCAGTATATTGCCTTAAAGGGCATTTCCCTCTTTTACGTTGGTTATCTGGACAGAGAAGACAGGAATTAATGATCCAAGAGAGCACCAGATACATGCCACAAACTTGTATGTGAGGCTGTAGGAGTGGAGTATAATTCGGAAAAAAACCCCATTTTCATTTAAAGTAATCATCTATTCTACATTCGAAATGTAGAAAATACAGAAAATAAAACATTCTTTCTCTCTTTCCTTTTCCAAATCCATAAACAAAGAAATTTTATTTTGTCCTGCCCAAGGATGAAAACTGACATTGGATAATGTCATCTGATATAGGTAAAAAGTGTGAGAGACAATACATGCACAAACATTAAACACCTCTTTTACACCTGATATGCTTAAAACCTCTTTACAGTGTGAAATTAGCTGACTATGTAACATCTATGTGCTTTTACAAACCAAACAAAATAACTATGAATACTTATAAATAATTTTTACAACTGTTTTTATTGACAGAACATAAAATTTCATGCAGAGTTTCACTGGAAATTCAGTAAGGCTGTACTAGTATTAACACATTTTTCCCAGTTGCTGAGAGTACTAAAAGGATGTCAGACACAACAGAAGCAGTAGGAAATACGTAGCATTAAATTTAAATTACAGGTCATCTTAGAATCATAGAATCATAAGTCATCTTCTCTAGACAATCTGTACATGCTGAGACCTATATCTGCATTTTTGTAAACAAACTTATATCTTGGCTAGAAGAAGACAGATAAGGTTTTACATAATCACACTTTCCAAATATGAATAAAGACTGTGTAATTGGTGCTAGAATAAAAATTTAAATCTGGAGTTTTCATCAGTTCCAACAAGGGATTAAAATTTGCTTAGAACATATGTACAGGGACATATATATGAGCATTGTCCTTTTTTTCTTCCAGTTTTATTATTGCTTTTAATTTTAGCCATGGACGTCTTTAGGCATTTTGCTTACACTGTACAAATAAAAGAATATTTTAAATTCCTCCCCCGCGCCATATGCATGTATTTTGTTTCCTTTGAGACTGACAGCCTTAGCACATTTTCCACACATCTTCCACGTTCTGAAACATAAACTAGTTTACAGAGTTTCGCATTCTCTCTTAGAAGAGAAATCATTAAAGTTTATTACTTAGTTTAAGTTTTCTGCGTATTGCCCCCCTTGAAGCACTTTGCAGGACCAAGTGAAGCTTCCTGAAATCAGGCCACTCAGAAATTGCAGTTCCTTGCCTCTAAAGAAAATCACACCTTTTCTATAGCATTTCTGTTTCTGTTCTTTGATATTGTGATATTAAAAACATCAATTAAGCAACAGGTGAGCTGAAGCAACTGTCCTAAAAAAATGGTCAGGATTTCATTTCAGATCTAGCCCACCATTTAAAACAAGGTCTCTTTAAAGTAAACAAATGACCAAATCCTCAAAACATAACTCCATGTCATTTATATGTGTTGCTTTAGAACTTTACTGAATGAGGATGTAACAAAGGTGAGATGATCATATTCTTAACAACCAACAAAAAACTTTCTAAAAAGGAGAGGGGAAAGCACAAAACCTGAAAGGTGAGTAATTTCAGGGTACTGTAAATGGAAAAAGAAAGAGAATCTGAAGGAACATCAGGATGAACATGCCCTGCATGCTAGAGTTCTCTGAAAAATCCCAGAATTTTGCCATTGGGTTGTACCTGTGATAGGGCCAATGATTACAAGACTCTTGCACGTGTCCAGTCAGAATTTCCTCATCCCAATGACATAATCACCTCCTTTTAGAGGAAGAGACAGGATGGGCATTTTATGGTATTACAAGTTGTTCATAACACTGAAACAATGACACTTCTAACAAAGGGAGAAGTTTAATGAGTTTCACTCTATCAGACGTGACTGGAAGACAGATTTATAAAAGTGTTTAAATGTTAAAGGTCTCAGAAAAATAGATATATCAAGAATGGCTAAGGAGACAACATTCCATCTATATTTTTATATATACATGTCTTTCATTTTCTGTCTGCACATCTTTCAGAATTGCCCGGAAAATAGCAAACAGCAACATTAAGAACCTAATGTAAATCTATGTCTTTGTGATTTTGGCTTTGTCTGAAGTATTTCAAGGAGTGTGAGTTAAAGAGCAGATAAGAATGTAATAAATCCTTGAGCAATGCTCCTTGCACCAACACTCCAGTGATGGCATCTTCTTCAGATTAGTTGCTTATGGCTCCTGTTGAAACTTTTTAGCAAATTACACTGGCTTTTTCCTGGAGAGAACCTAATTGACTTCTTTAAACCCTAGTGCAAGTCAAGATGAGACAGTGGGTGGGCTTTTAGGCCAGAAAAGTCATGATTATATCCATCTTGTTTGTGCTGTAGGTAGGAATACCCTCCAGAGTCTACTGAACTACAGCGGGCTGTTACTATTCTCTTTGGCTAGTTTTCTCTAAGGCAAATCTGCCCAAGAGAGGACTAGTCACAAGAAGTGTGGATGAAAATCCATCAGGGCCAGTTTATCTCAGAGATAAAAACTGTTCTTGGTCTTCTTTAATTTAGTAATATAGACATAGCCTGTTAGCTCTAAGTATCTTCCTTTGCCATTCCCACTCAAATTGGAAACACAGATGGAAAAGCAGTCACTGTGTAAAATAATTTGCATCTCATTTGCCTATTGTTAAATGATAAAACAAAGCAGCATGTAGAAAGTCCTCTGGAAGAAGGAAAGAAGTCTGAGATGGAAGAGTGGAGCTAATGAAGAAACTATTTCTTAGCCTCACAATTTCCATATGCCCCCCAAGAAATAACACACTTGTGAAATGATATGAGTATTTGACCTTGTTTTTAGCAGCAGAAGGGAGGAGAAAGCAAAGAAAAGAAGATAGAAACAGTAACTTCTCTGAGCCTCTCAGCATTTGTCTGGATTTCCCACTTGCAAACTTTCTATGACTCCCCTTTAAGAAGGCAAACATCACAGTGATGTATTTGTTGGGAGAGTATAAAAGAAAAGTGAAATTGAAGACCATATTCTTTGGGTTATGCTGTGTCCTCTGAAATTATTAACCTATGAGGGAAAGTACAAGAAAGAGTTAAAAAAAAAGCAGCAGAACATTATAGGAAAGTTAGAGTCTATGAAACAAAAAGATCAAGAATTCTCCAGATGCCTCTACTTCCATTAAAGGTCAAATATGCAATGAAAATACAATCTTTATCTGGAACCTGGTGCAGTTTCCTCTGTCCTCTGTTCTATGTCTGCTGCATTATGACCCAAAATTGTTGAAGATTTGAAAGCTATGGAGAATTTCGTGCAGATTTTTGCCAGAACCAATGTCAGACACAGATTTACAATGCAGCTTCAGTATCAACATATCAGACAGTGAATGACTGATCATAATGTCTGATCTGCTTTTCCTCTGTATATGGTCTAGTCCGACAATTCTTGATTTCTTTGTTAACATTTATGGTCATATAATTGTGATATGCCTTTGAGCATAACCTGAAGTTTAATTAGTTCAGTTATTGAAGAGGAAAAGTTAATATTTAAAATGGATAGTAAAGAATGAGAAATACTTTATTTAACTTGGATGTCTAAACTTATCCTTAAAAGACACCAGGGTATCCTCTTTGTATTTATAACCAGGACACTAGAGAAATCCAAGAATAGTATTTCTCTAAAATGAAACTCTAAACTGTCGTCTACAGCTCTAATGTCAGAGTCTTAGGAAGCATGCTGAAAACTTGGAAGTAGGCCATAGAAGATCCCCTGAAATCAGAAAAATATGCAATATGACAAATAAATTTTTTAGTTTAGACAAGAGACGTTGGACTAGATGACCTTTGATGGTCTCCTCCAAGTCAAACCATTTTATGTGTCCTGGTTTAAGATCACCAGGAAAAAGTTTCCTAGAATTGTTTGAACCATGTGTCACTCACAGTGGTGGAGGAGGGGCAGTTGTGCCTATGGGGAGGAGAGGATGGGTCAGGTAATCCAAATGGACCAGTGACAGTGTTCCTTCCCATGGTGCTGAGTACATAAGTGCCCCTAAGACAAGTCCTGAAGCTTTTAGTTTCTGGTGTACTAGAAGAATTTTTGCTGGCTGTTTGTTTTCTCTCCATGTGCTGCTTGTGTTCCCACCTTCTATTTTCACACTGTGGAGGAGCACCATTATCTGGACAGGTAGTCTTGCTCTGCCTCCCGGGATGGGAGTGGCACAGTCCCTTTACTGTTGGATTTGAGTGGTGTGTGTTTGTTTTTTTGCTGTTATTAGGACTATGGACTTAGAAACTCCTGTCTGCTGCCGAGACTAGTCTGGGACTTTTCTACTCAGAACCTAGTTGTCATCTGAAGGCCGTGGGTTCTGTGTTAACATATTCTCTGGTATCTTTGAATATACTTGTATAATATCTGTATGTAGTTCAACATCTTCGTTGTTCTAAGTGTTGTTTTCTTTTTCATATACTGGCTCAAGATTTTTTTTTTTTCCAGTCTCAAAGTCTCTCTGCTTGGTTCTCCTGTTACCCTCCTCTGGGAGGATGATGGGGGGAATTACAAAAGGCATCAGTCAAAATTTACTGGCCAGCCCAGTCTTAAACTTTGACACTACAGTTCTATGATTCTGTGAGAAAACGTTAACTGATGACTTAATCTGTTCTTCAGAAAAAAGTGTATATTTGTATAGATATAGACACTGAGAAATCAAATTTGATAACTGTTCATCAGCTGATGTGACAAGAGCCTTGCAGACCAGAAAAGTTGGGAGTTGAATCTGTAATTTTAAAGGATATTATGCATCAAATATTTATAATACGAAGATACAGAACACTGTATTGAAGCTACTAACCTTCAGATACTTTTTTAAAGAAATGTGGTGCATCCTTACTAGACCTTTAAATCAAGTTGGGATATTTCTACATAAAATAGGATATTTATAGCAAGTCTGAAAGGAACATGCGATAATTCCAGGATGCGATTTATGCAGGAGCATAGACTAGACATTGGCCTTAAATGCTACTGCTTTCTGGCTTTCAAATGTGTGCATCATCAATCTGAGATTCTTTTTAATTGACTCAGTTCATTGCAAGGGAGAGCTTGGGGGTTTGGGCTGTACCATGTGAATACTGACACGGTGTAGAAGCTATCAATAATGTTCATAGTTTATAGGCTTTGCTACTCCGTTTTGCAGCCTTGACTTAGTAATCTCTGGGTTGTCATGAATTGAAAGTATAAACATCCAGGTTTTCCAGTATACAAACTGAAGCTATGAAATCCACATATCACTGCTTGTAATACACAAAAACAACATTTATATTCTTTCAGTTGGATAAGGAGTATGTGAGCCAGATGATCCCTGAAATCTAAGGTGCGGGGATGTAGAACAGGAATCAAGAAGGGAGTTTCTGTGGTTTACTTTTCTTCACTCATTGTTAGTAACAATCTATTTTTCTAGTTAAAATTCTGTATGAAGGGTATAAATGGCTGGAATGTTAAACTTTTAATAGCTGTCTAAAACAACTAAAGAATCCAGTGCTTAGACTGTAATTTCTGAAATGTTTGTTTAATGTCATTGGAGCAGAAACTAAGGAGAATATGTTTAGACTGATGTGTATAATTTTTCTTATCCACACATGAATAAGGCTGCTAAGCATTTTCTTTTTCCTTGAAGCAGCCCAGTGAAAGGACAATCTCTAGTATTTCTCAGGCAAGTGCAGTGCTCTGAAAATACTCTTACTTAGCAGAGAGAGGTCAGGATAGGGAATTATTTTTTTTTTAGTAGCTTATCATGAGTGTACTTCATTGCTTTTTAGGGAATATTTCTTGAAATGCCAAAGCAGGTGTCTTAAAATGTTTCATACTTTTTACAGTACCGCCTCACTCATGAAACCCTTGCCATGCATGTTAAAACTTAATAGCTGGAATATATCATATTAACACACCAATATCTATATTGAAATACTACTATGAAACTGAGACTAATACACAGAAAAAATCAGGGAATTTATTGTAAGTGATTTCACTTGAGCTTTACATCTTTTTTGCAGTGTCTGAGTGACACAAGATTACGAAATCAATTTGTGATGTTGAATATTTGAAGAGTGATATTACAGTGCAAATGCATGCAGGCAAAGAAAGCATACACATCACAAAATGATTGCTAACTAGAAGGAATGCACTGGATTTAAAACCATATCATGCTCTCAGTACTATACTTTATGAATGAACATAAACCAAATGAATTAAAGAGTTAAGGCTTCCAGGAACACCTAGCATAATTCTCCTCCTGTTCTATACTGTTGATAGTTTCCAGTGACCCAGAAAGTAGAGTTGCCTAGGAGAAACGGGGCTGCTTATTTTCTTAGCATTAGTTTTGTTCAAAATTTTTATATTCTGGATAAAATCATTAAAAGGAAACATGTCCTTAATTGTTTGTACTGTGTGTGCTTGATGGGTGCGGAGGGAGGAGTTATCACTATGAGAACAATTATAAAAACAAATGCAGCTATAGTGCTTTGATTCACTAAAGATAATTAGTGATTACAGCTGTGGAGTATTTTCTGTGGAACTCCTTGTTTCTACATCATCCTTCTGAACTTTTTGACTCAGAGTAAATTCCATATAATTTTCTGTGCTCCTATGATATAGTCCATTTGTGGGATATTCAACAAAGATACATGCATTCAAGCCATGCAAGTCTTAAGCAGGGCTGTAGTAATCACTTATGTGTTAGAAAAACAGACAGCAGCTAGGTGCAGGTATGGTCCGTTCTGACCTGGGCAGTGGTAGGGAAAAGCACGAACAAGAGTAACTGGATACATAACAGCCATATAAATCATAGGCTCAGTATCAGACACAATTTCATAATGAAGTTTAAGGAGGTTTCAAGTAGCGTCTATAAAAAAGAAGCAGAAACTTCATCTACTGAGTAATATTTAAAGAGCTTAGTCCAAGATTCAGGGAATTGGTTGAGCAGCTACCAGTGCTATAGGCCAAGTCTTTGATTCTCTCATTTTTAGTTTGACTAGTGAACAGTCTTTAGAGATTACCTCTATGTTTCTAACTCTCAGCTAAAATCTCAGTCCTGGTAATTTAAATAAGAAAGGTACAAAGAATATGAAACTAGGCAAAACATTATTTTTTTGCTAACGTTAGCTTTGCCCAACTTCTTTGTCTTTTGACTAATCAGCTGAAATATATTCACTTGCATTGTGACAACTACACTTCCATAGTTCTTTAAAATGTACTTTTACATTGAACATTTCTCTTTAATGGTACATATTAGTTTCTCTATTCCCATCATTTTCAGTCACAAGCACTTCAGACCTTGATGAGAGGTGCTCCACAAATGCAAATACATAGATTCTGTCATAATCACGATAGCTTTCAGTATCCCATCTCTCTTTTTATAAGGAGACTAAGATCAGATTAGATGTCAAGGGGTAGAAAAGGGCAATACAAATACTAGGATGAGACCTGGTGCATGATATTAATAAATCTATGCAATAGATGCAGACAACCCATACAAAAGATGCACATAATATGCTGTGGTTTGGACTATCCCTTTTCTTTCTTTCTGCAAACTGTTTGCCCAATCTTCCTTTAAAGTGAGTCATTTAAATTCATTAACTGAATCAGGATCTGCTTCTAGAAGTGATCCACATTTCAGCGCCATGTGAACTTTTATGACTAAATTATTGCCCCTGCTGGAAATAGTGCAGATTTTTACAGTGGAAATAGTGACAGGCAGACCCTTAGCAATTGTAGTGTTAGTAGTGAGACTGTGTAAATGCAAAGACATTACTGGAGTTCCTGAGGGAATTACAATTACATGATATATAAACTTGCATGATTAGAACTTACCATTCATGTTTTAATGAGGAAGCCTGGGATCACATAAATTCCTTTGCCAATGGACCTATAAACAGTCTGGATTATTGGAACAAATTCTGCTATTCACAGCTGAAGATGCCTCAGATGCTAATGCAAGTTGGGCCTTCAGAGTAAGGCATTATTCTGCCTAAGAGCCCTGTGCTGCGGCTAGGACCAAAAGGAAAAAATGATTGAAATTTAAAAAATGAATCATCAAAATAGTGAGAAGTTTCTCTTTTCTCTGTCAAAAATGAGGCCTCCAAGAGTCTCAAAAGAAAGCCAGTCGGAAGAAATACTAACTTAATGATGCAGAATAAATAAACTCAGATCATTTCCAATTAATATGTATCATTATCATAAATTTATAATTATTAACCACAATTACCCTCAATAGGTGAGAAGTCCACAAGTTATCTGATTTCGTATGACTGTGTGCATTTCTATAAGAGGTCTCAAAAACTCAGAAATATTTCTAGTTTACGGTAGAAGATAGAGTTATTTTAAAACCCTATATGAAGTTTAAACAGACAGTAAAATGCAAACAATAATGAAAGACTGCATTAATCATAATTCACGTACGAGAAAATTGAGTCACTATTTCTTGCTGTTGTCAGAGGAAGCCAAACTCAGAAGATAGGAACCCTTAGTTCTCCGGCCACTCTCTTTATCTAGGCCTAATTCATGTTAAAACCTCCCAACTAATGTTACTTTTTTCCTTCCAACTCAGCAGTGAGGGTAATGGAGCTGAAGAGAGCTACCTATGCTGTAATAGAACAAGGCCCTCGCGTAGCTCTCTCACCTCTCGTATTTTACAACGAGCACTTACACACAGCAGGCATCTTCTGTCAAGCCAAATATGGACATCTTGTTTGCACTTTTCAAGGTCCTGAGGACACCCATAGAACTTGACTGCCCTGGCTGGCCCACCAGGACCTTTACCCATGCGTCCTTTTCTCTGGATCTGGATGTCCATGTCAGCTCAGACTTGGGTATTCATGGTGGCCTGGGGCAATATCATAGGTCAACTTGTGTCCAGCCTTACTTCTGCTGCTCAAGACTACTGGTGAGTTTTTTAATGGACTCTGGACCTATGTGCTGCATTGTCTTCAGTCCCACCCATGCTACAGTCTCCTTGGCTCCTATCTTGTCTTGCCTTGTGGAACAACTCCCATCTTGTTGCTCTGTTACAGCACTTTTCACTTTCTTTCCTCCTTCCCTCTTCTTTTTTCTTCATATTCGTATCATGGCTGCTACAAGTTTGAGCTGAGCACTTATTTTTTCCTTGCTTTTAATGATGTGAAATTTTCAGACTACAGTTTAATGGGAGGCCAAAGGGCTGCTAATAATACTTGAAGTCTGGAGTTCAGAAGTCAAGTGTTTTTAGACTGCAATCTGGGTTCCAGAGAGAAGGAAAATTCAAAAAATCCTACCTACCTTCTCCCTTCACCTTTGCAGGTCAGCCTGCAATGTTATAATAATAGTACTACTTACGTTTAACCTAAGATCGTTCAACTGAAGGATATAAATGACTTCATTTCTCTAGAGAGCTTCAGTTTTGAAGGTGATTTTCTTGAAGTCATAGATCAACAGAACTGAAAATGCAGCTGTTATGCTCAGTCCAGCCCACATTTTGTAACCTCCAGTTTGCACTCAAGTTTCCAGCTATGTCCTAGTGTTCATTCAGAATATCTAGCTTGAAATCTTCATATTTCCTGCCCAGCTTTCATCTGGTGGAAAGAAGAGAGATCTTACAGAGAGCAGGTCTGGAGGATCTGGTTTCTTTCAGCAAAATATGAAACATAGGCTCTAATCTCAGACACATTAAAGGCTTAATTGAAAAATGCTTCCCTATAAACAAGGATATCAGACTTGCACTGCCTACTTTTTCATGTAGCACAGGAAGAAATTACGTTTGAAAGTACTCCTATAGAGGGGAGGGTACAGTGATTAGCGGACAACCTTGAGATCTGTTTATTAATATTTGTGGTATCCTGAGAGAAAAGGCTGCATCACTAATCAACAAAGGGTCACCTGCAGGTAAAAATTACGTAGGACCAGTCAGGGAAAGGGCAAACTGAAACAGACCTTCACAATTTTTCCTCTTTCTGCTGGGAGGTCTCAATGGCAAGATGAAGATAACTCATATCAGATTCTCTTAAATGGTCAAATTTTGAACTAATTACAGTAAATTTTGAATTTTTTTTTTTTAAAAAATCTCAAATCAGTCATTAATTTTAATTTTTTAAGTGTTCACTGAAATCAAACATAGTGCTCAGCACTTATAACCAACAATGAAAAAGGTGGATTGATTGGCCAATTGAATTATGTATCTACCTACCTATCTTCTAGCTCTTCCCTTGAAGTCCTGAAAAAAAATCATGCAATTTTTAGGTTGGAAAAGACCTTTAAGACCATTGAGTCCAAAGATTAGCCTAACACTGCCAAATCTACCACTAAGCCATATTCCTAAGCATCACAACTATATGTCTTTTAAATATCTCCAGGGATGGTGACTCAACCACTTACTTGGGCAGCTTCTTCTTGTGCTTCATAAACATTTTGGTGAAGAAATTTTTCTTAATATCCAAACTAAACCTCCCCTGGTGCAACTTGAAGCCATTTCCTCTTGTCATATCACTTGTTACCTGGGAGAAGAGACCCTCACCTTGCTATGACCTCCTTTAAGACAGTTGTCAAGAGTGATACTGTCTCCCCTCAGCCTCTTTTCTCCAGGCTAAACAACCCCAGTTCTCTCAGCAGATCTTCATAAGACTTGTGCTCTAGACCCTTCAGCGGCTTCACTGGTCTTCTTTGGATGTGCTTTAGCATCTCAAAATCTTTCTTGTCATCAGGGACCCAAAACTGAACACATGATTGGAGGTGCAACCTCACCAGTGCCGAGTACAGGGGACAACCACTGCACTCATCCTGCTGGCCAGGCTATTCTTGATACAGGCCAGGAAGCTGTTGGCCCTGGAGGCGTTCAGGGTCAAGCTTGATGGAGCTCTAAACAACCTAATCTAGTTAAAGATGTCTCTCCTTACTGCATGGGAGATTGGACTAAATGACTTTTAAGGGTCCCTTCCAGTCCAACATATTCTGATTCTTGGCCACCTGGGCACACTGCCATCTAAGAGGTATGTGATACCATTATTAAGAGGAGTCATGCAGGCTTTGTGTTACCATCAGATCCTCTTCTGCTAAAAATGCAAATTCAGAAGAACTATCAAAATAAAAAACAAGAATCTTGAAGTAAATTAATTTCCAACTTTTGAATGTCAAAGTTGAAAGGATGAAAGGAGAAAAGAGGGGAAGGATGGCAGTGGGGTTCTGTTCATTATTTTAAAGTTCATGAGATAATGAGCTTGAAATCTTCTTTTATAGATATAAGACCTGCCTGACATGTTGTTATTATGAAAAATTTTATAGCTGAAGAGACTATTACCTAGGGAAATTTACATATGTAAATTAGCATAGGGTGAACATGTCATTGCTGGAGTTTTCTACTTTCTTTGATAGTTATTCAGTGTAACAGTGTTATCTGTGTACAAATTAGCACATTTTTCTGTGCAGCTTTCATTTTATCAAGCTTTATTAATTTAATAACTAATCACTCTGAGTCCCATGGTACTTCTGTTATATGAAGCTGGCTGGCTCCCATAAGCTATCAAATCTATAATTTTAATTTTAAGTACAATTCCTACTTAACATATCTGAGGAGTAAATCAAATGTCAGGTTGGTATTTGCTGCTTGAGGAAGATTATATAGCTGTGATACATAAAGCAGTTTCCAAAAATTTAGCACAGAAATTAGATTAATTGAAATTGGTTTGAATTTCATTTCATTACTTGTTTCACCAATAATTCAGTTTCACAATGGTATCACGTAGTTATGATTTGCATTAGAGATCACATATTTAAATAAAGTTGTTTTTTGATTTCTTTTAAAAAATATTTTTAGTGAGATATGTGGTCAGTCTTGAGCAGTAAATTAATCTAAGTTGACAATTCTCTTTTCCAAACTATAAATAATTCCTATCTTGCTCTGTGTCTCCATTCCTTTAGAGAGTGAACCATTCTCTGGGAGTGAACCATTTCCAGCCAGGGATTTTCTCACTCCTGTAAACCCACCTGAGCATATATGAGAGACAATATTGATAAGCATCTTAATGAGTAAGACTATGGATTACATGTTTGGTAACTTTGGTTTGAATTTTAGGGTCTGACTTGCACAAATGACAGGAGAAGCTGTTCTTTGGATCAAGTGGTCTCTGAATGCAAAGAAAGCAGTAACATGAGTGAAATTTGGAAGAGGTAGGCTTAACAGTTTTTTCAGGAGCCTATCAGAATTTGAACAACTGATTTTAATGAAGTTATCTCACTGGTTATCAAAACCCCCTCTACTATGTACTCATAAGGAAAATCACCACTGTGCTATACGAATTTTACAGTTGAGAAAGAATAAAGAAGTATCCCACATGACCTTATATAAAGCAAACATGTATATACTGAAGCAAAATTGACATTCTCAAAGAATTTGTGGCATTGCTGTATGCCACATGTAATTCCCTCTAAAATTAACTTTCTTAGGGTATAATTTTTTCCTGAGAACAATGCATTCAGTGTGCAAGCAGGGCAGATTCAAATCATCACCCAATGAATTGCATGAAATTGCCAGCTGAATATATAGCAGTTGTTACCACATGTGAATATATACTGCTAAATGCTTCTGTGGTCGAAGTCCTTCAGACTCTCAGTGTTTTTGTATGAAAATATTATAGTAATGATACAAAAAATCTGATAAAATTGAGTTAATTCCTGCCCCTTCATTGAAAGAAAAAGCAAAGTTTTGAAAATGAGATAACTTGAACAGCTAGAGAAGACATGGAAGAAGACAACTTCCTTCCAGATCCCATGGTACTGAAAGTCTACATTAGTTTCACATTGAAGCCATTTGAGTCAATTGCATTTCCAGACTTCAACATCCCATGGAATTGCCTTGTCATTGTGACAACCAAAAGAAAATGGGATAGGAAAAGGAGGAAATTGCAAAGCTGAGAGGAAATTAGATCAACTTTGCTTGTCAGAAGTATAACTCGTTGCACCCTGGATCAATTACCAACATTAGCTGAGGTTGCTTCTCAACAGTTGAAGCCAGATTTTTTGGAAGCAAACCAGGAGTTGGAAACTAAGTCTCCACAGACTTACCTAACCCTCAGTCTACCAAGATTTTCTTTTTCCCTTTGTATCTTTGTTCTTCACTGAGTACCGCATAAAAAAAAAATAAAATCTTTTAGGAGGGGAACTGAGAGAATTATGCCTCAAGATAGATAATAATCAGGGGAACAGCTCACAGCTCTGAGAGATGAGAGATATATTCAATAGAGAGATGTGTTCAATAGAAAATGCCAGTTTTGAGTATCAGCCTTTCTTATATCTTGTTCAATGTTCTATCAGCATGACTACTGGCTATAAAAAAAATTCTTTCTCCCTGGGATTTCTGAGTCAGTCAGAGAATGGCTGTCATATATGTCTTCAAAGCTAAGTTTCCTGGAAGTACCCAGTAAACCTAAATATAGCTTTATTTTAGTCTTTTCACAAATACCCTATATGTTTGGCGCTAAATTGCTTAGGCTTGTCAAGACTTAGGTAATTTAAACATAGTGGTCATTAGAAATGTGGGCTCCTAGGAAGGAATGTCATAAGGTTATGTGACGATTGAGTGGAGGATTCCAAGCATTACTTTTACCTGAATATGGACTTAGTTGTTTAAAGAGGTGGTTAGACCACTTTGTCCATCTAATCTTTTCTTGACATCAATAGGACAGTTACACAACAGTTACTCAGTAAGCTACCCATAATTTCAGTGGATGTGGAGTTAAGGTGTTTAGCCACTTCATTTCTTCTGTTAAAAGAGCAGTCTCAAGCATTATTTAACATTTTTCAAATGCAGTATGTATTTTAAAAATATCTTGAAAACAACTGGGGAGGTTTTTTAAAGATCTTTTGATTTATTTATACTATTATTTTTCTGAATAAATTATTCTGGCAAGTAAGGAATATTTTATGGTTTTCTCTAATTTAAGTAATGTTTCAAGTCTTTCCTGTAATAAACACATTGGAAGAATGATATTTTCCAAAAAAAATTTTACGTGCATTATCCAGAAGAGAATTTGTTGCTGTTGTGTTTCCTAACTTTTTCCATTTAGTTTAAACAGATTTTCTTGAGAACAATTTGTAGTTATTTTAATGAGGGAGAAGATGGATTCTAGTATTTTTGTATGAATATTGATGAAAACAACTCTTACTTCAAAAGTACAAATAGCCCCTTTGGAAGGGCATGCACTTTTATTTAATCAGACATGGGAAAAAAAAAGTGCCATGTGGTTTATACATCCCATGCAGATTAGCTAGCAAAGATTGGATTTCAGATATTTTCAATCATTAAATATTATGTAAACAAACTCAAAGTAGCTCAGTAATCATGACTAAACTAAAAATACTTATGAAATTCCTGTTTCTCATTCTTTAATGAGAAAAGATGCAAATCTCCTTAGATAAGTGATACTTTGCATATTATTTATGCTATTCTATGACATATTTTTGTCTGGGAACAGTCATGTCAAGCGAGATGATGGTTTGTTGATGTTTCTGAAGTAGGTGAAATCATCTTTAATCTCTGACTAAGTTGTCATTGGCTACTATACAGTTTTTAATAAAGGCTCCTGTTGTTTTCCTTTATAACTCTATTTCTATTGTGTGCTTTCCAAAAGTTTAGCAACAGGCTTATTCTGCTTCCTGTAGAACTATGTCAGTCCAGATTAAGAACACCAGAAAGATTAGATTTAGATATTTCCTTCTCAGTTGCCATCCTGTTATCCAGTGAGCAGGCTCAAAACCGATCCTGAAAAAATGATGGGAAAGTTGAAATATCTTTTCAGAAAGCACTTAGGGCAGCATACTGCATTAACAGATTTTTCACTGGATATCATATAAATAGTCTCCTGTGATCAGAACTATGCTCTTGGCCATTAGTTCTATTAGAGGGGGAAAAAATTAAAAGCAACTACATTAGATGCCAGAGAAAGTGAATGACAGATAACAGCTGAGAATTCTTAATCTGATGCAATAGCTGCCTGAAAAGACGGGAGAGAAGTTATGTACCTGCTATTAATTTTCAAAAAGGAAATAACATTCTAGTGGCACCAGTCATGTATAAAATTGCCATCTTGCCTCCGTGAATATTTGCTTACGTAGATTTTATTAGTGGCCACTGAAGACTTCAGATAAATTTATTTGATTGAGTCCAGCTAATAGAGAGAATGAGAGGGGGAAAAATTGGTAAATATACAGTCCTGTAGGAGTTAAAAGAAACAAACAAGTACTTCCTAGTGAAAATAAGGAGCCGGAGTCTTTCAGCTCCAAAGACCTGTAACTGAAGGACTTCTCTTTAGCCTTGTTTAAACTTTCATCCATATTCAGGTTCACTTTTTTTTGGGGGGAACTAATTTTTCAGCATTCTTTAGGTTGCCACATTCTATAGTGCTTCTCATCTAAGCAGCAGGCCATTGAGGCTCAGATCCTCCTGTTAACAAGGTAAGAGAACTCTATCTTAAAAAAATAGAGGAAAAAATAAACTAGGAAAACAGTTATTAAGGAAACAGAAGGACCACAAGAACTGACACAGCTGGACTGACTTGATAAATTGGGAAATAAACTTGCAAATTCCCTTTTCTATTTCCAGTTTTCTGAATTGATGTAAAGTGTGTATTGTTCTATCACATTCTGTTTCAAAGGTGGCTAGATTTCAGTGGCAGTTGGAATAATAACATTCTTCTTGCTTTAACTCTACTTAAAATCATTGACCAATCCTCTAATATGGTCAAATACTAGATTCAATAGAACTGTTCATATATATATATTTAACAGGTTTTGACTCAAGTATTGAATTCCTTCTTCCATCAAGGTACCTTATTAAGTATCTCTCAGGAATCAGAATTTTATTCATGGCTCATGTTGTTAATATCCTTTCCTTCTGTAGCTGTTATACACCTTTTCTTCTGTCATATCCCTTGCAGTCACTACAGCACTTCCTAAAGGCACTTATGAACAAAAAGTGTAGAGAGATATTGCAAACATACAAAAATAAGAAAAGAATAGCAACAAAAACTACTAAAGCTACAAATATTTGTAAGGAAAACTTCTTATAAAGAAGAAGAGAATAGAAAGCCAAAAATTTTACTAACGAACCTTTAAACTCTCCTTGGAGCTTTAAAATAACCAAACTCATATAATAAAAGATGAGCAGTTAAAGGATGTTAAAGATGGCCTAAAAAGCTTAGCCATAAAAGATAAAAAGCAGCAATTGCTCAAGTTGCCTGAGATAATTTCTTGCATGTAGTAATAGCATCACTCCCTTAATGTCTTAGCCTTGAGACCTGGCACATGCTGATAAGGTTCAAGACTGAGCTTTTCTCAGGTTTAGGTTTTCTCCCAGCCTCTTCCACCCCTTCATTCCCCATCTTTTGCAGCTGTTTTGAAGAATTTTGTTCTCAGCTCCTCAGTGGGGAGACAAACACATGGCAGTTTGGATATCTAAATTCCTCCCAGGTCCAATCATTTCACCCTGTCAGGAAAGAGGGCAGAAATAATAGTAACAATAATAATAATAAAAAAGTTAAAACTTGAAACTGTGAGCCAGTGCCAACTCTAACTTGTTTCATCTGGGTTATTTTTTGTTTTCTCCCCTGATTGCAGATTGCTTATAGTCATGATTTGAAAGATATCCCTCTGCATCTCTCCAGGTGCTCACTGAACAAATACATACAGATTAGCATTTATTCTTCCTTGTTGTCTTAATGACATTGAAACACAGAGGTACATGATGTTAACTTTTGATGGCTGATATCTGACATGTGATCATCCAGAAACTTTACTAATTTATTTCAATTAGCTTGTCAAGTATAAATTTGAAATATTGCCAAAGCAGAGACAGGGAAAATGCAAACCAAAGTTTTCTTTCTTAGGTGGGATTAGATTGAGACGATAATGAAGCTGCCAAAGTAATCTTAATGCTGTAGCCAGAAGAGGTGATGCCCTTCCTGGATGACTGATTTTCTATTGGTGGCCTGTCATAATTTATAAAACATAATCCATAGAGCAATGTGAACAAAAGAATGTCTGGAGGGACCAATGCAGATAAGAGAACTCAGGAAGACCTCTGCTAAGTATGAATACTGTCATGAGGTCATTCAACACCACTGCGTCTTGAATTTTCTATCTCAAATTCTTTCATAACTTAAGCAAGTCTGCCCCATTTGGGGAAGAAACAGACTAATGAGGTTGTACCAACAACAACAACGGTTTAGGATTTTTATTTCTGAGAATGTCACATCTTATGCACAGCCATAGAACAACTACCGTTATTTTCTGCAAAAACAAGACTGTACACAAGAGTCTTCTGGGTTGTTTGTTTTTTTTCTATGTTTCTCATGTGTATTAGCACTATTTCATTCTGGGAACTCTGTAGTTTTAAGAACTGGATTAAGTAGCTTGAAGTGGCCTCACTTTTTTTTTTCAGGAGCACATATGATAGAATTTAAGATAATTACTGTGAAAGACGACCTTCCTTCAGAAATATTTGGTCACGTTAATGATTTTCCTGTTTTTCAGATGGGTAGATCGTAGGGAAAATACCCAAACCAAACAAAATCAGGTTGTTGCCTAGATCCACTGTAATGTCAGAGAAATTTTTGTAGTGTCAGCTGAAGTCAGTCAGGCTGAAAGCCAATTTTCCTTGTGCTCAGCTATGGTATCACTAACCCGGCTACCTTGAGTTACACATCTTGTCCTCATCTGATTCATATTTTCTGTTGATATACATAGTTTTTTCTTCTGGCTGGCAGAGAAGTACACCCCATTTTGGATAACGAATAATCAATAATATGACTGGTGCATTCCTTTCTTGGAAAAATCAGCCTATGGGAAGAGAGGAGAGGAGAATTTTGTTATTATCTTTTGCTTCTGCTAATTTTATATGTTCCAGAACTTCTGCTCTGCAAAGTGAATATAACACATTGAAAAAATCTGTAAAACTGGTGTTCCTTAGATTTTTTTCTATGGTCATAGATTTATGTCTGATTGGCTGTGCATTCATGGCCAAATTCATATCATTCATATCAGCAGCAAAATGTTGAAAGATGAGATAATGTACAATGGGTCTTAGGGTTAGAACTATAGTAAAACCATAACTTACAGTTACTGGCAGGAATCTACCAAGGAAAATTTCCTGAGCCGATGAATAAGGAGAGTCTAAGTTCTTTTTTTGTGGTTGTTTTTTTTTGAATTTTTATAAATGAAAATCTCTAATGTCCTTTTCAAATATGGCATAAATAATTCTCAATCTGGACATATAAGTACTAGTAGCGAATATGTATGTATAACACACCTATCAGAGAACCCATCATCTAGTACTCGTTAAATTTACAACGAAATATTGGTGCTCTATAACTTAGTCTTATATTAATAGACTGTGGCATCTTAGACAAATCCCTTCATTATTTGTGCTTTGTTTCTAAAGGGAACCTTTGCCCATGTTCTATAATTAGAGAGGATTTCTGGGGCCAGGGATGGCCAGTTACTTACCTTGTACATTTGACACCGTCTCCCACAGCATCCTCATAGGTAAACTGAGGAAGTGTGGTCTGGATGACCGAGTAGTGAGGTGGGTCGCTAATTGGTTGAAGGAAAGAAGTCAGAGAGTTGTAGTCAATGGGGCAGAGTCCAGTTGATGGCCTCTGTCTAGTGGGGTCCCTCAGGGGTCAGTGCTGGGACCAGTGCTGTTCAGTATATTCATCAGTGACCTGGAAGTGGGATTAGAGAGCACTGTCAGCAAGTTTGCTGATGACACAAAACTGGGAAGAGTGGTTGACACACCAGAAGGCTGTGCAGGCATCAAAGAGACTTAGACAGGCTAGAAGGATGGGTGGGGAGAAATCTTATGAAGTTCAAGGGCAAGTGTAGAGTTTTGCACTTGGGAAAGAACAACCCCATGTGCCAGTATAGGCTGGGGACTGACCTGCTGGAAACCAGTGTAGGAGAAAAGGACCTGAGGATTCTAGTGGACAGCAGGATGCCCATGAGCCAGCAATGTGCCCTTGTGGCCAAGAAGGCCAATGGCATCCCTGGGGGTA
>NW_009708435.1:8490-38572 GCF_000703405.1 Apaloderma vittatum | reverse complement strand
AGGGGCAATGGGTACAAGCTGGAACATAGGAGGCTCCACAAAAATATTAGGAAAAACTTTTTCACTGTGAGGGTGACAGAGCACTTGCACAGGCTGCCCAGGGGGGTTGTGGAGTCTCCTTCTCTGGAGACATTCAAAGCCTGGATGTGTTCCTGTGTGACCTACTGTAGGTGATCCTGCTCTGCCAGGGAGGCTGGACTAGATGATCTTTTGAGGTCTCTTCCAACCCCTGACATGGTGTGATTCTGTGACCTAGCAAGCCCAAAAGTATATGAAAAAGATAACTAAGACTGGATATACTTTTGAAGAACATATCATTACTAAAGATGTACATTTTGGACATTCTTAGACACATATACATCACATATATTTTAACTTCATCATTCTCAAAAGTTTATGAGAAATCTATTTTTTCTTTTTCAGTTTTACTTTGCTATATGCCTTACAGAGAAGTATCCAAGTCTTTTAGAGGTTTTTTTTTTTGCATTGTGATAGACAATGAGAATGTAAGTGTATACTATATATTTCCTTAACTAATTGCTTTCTAGATGTTTTATTTGGTTGTTTCAAAATTCTAAAGTAAGGGCTTGACACCTGGAAACCGAAAATGTCATCCAAGAAACAGGCTCAAGTTGTAAAGAAGCATACGGGGGGAAAAAAATCTATAGATGCCTACATAAGGTTAGTTCTCCAACCATGAATTTTCAAATGGATATTTTTTTGCATTCTGGAGGAATTCCAGGATGTTTGTGTGATTTTATGAAAATTTCTGAGAGAAATCTCTCAATTGTGGAAAACCTATGAAATATCCACTAAGGTCAACCTGAATGCATTATATAAAAGAAATAAAACCTAATCTTACTCTTTGTATTCCTCAGCTTTTCTTAGAAATTCAAGCTCACAGTGAGACATCAGGACCTAGCATTAAAAACAGTAGTCATAAAAGAAAGCAGGTAGTCTACAGAAGATGTACATCTTAAATATATGCTTGGAAGACAGACGAAAACTAGGTCAAAGATTTTCTTCCGTGAGGAAGAGTTTGAAAGAAACCATTGATTAATGACTGTATAATAAAAGTGTGAACTTGAACCGAACTTTTTTTCAAAACTGTCATTCTAATTTGAATTATATTTTCCAATGCTGTTTTTTGAGGGGGGTTGGTGGTTTGTTTTGTTTTGTTTTTCCCCAAAGAAAGTGACAATGGGATGTAATGCTTCATTTCAGAGTGTTTTAGAAATCTTTACACAAGGGGAACTATGGACTCATCTCTTCAAGTTACACTTGATCCTTCTTTGCATACAAATACATATGGGACATAAACTGATCACATCCTTTTATTTGTGTTTTCCATTCAATTCAACGCCATTGATCAGCAAAAGCTTCAAAATGCTGTGTCATAAGGAAATTATGAACTCAGAAACCTTTTGGCTTTTCCACAACTTTGTTTTGAAGACCAGTACAAAGAGCAGAGAGGCTGATGACACCAGACCACCATCCAATTCAGTGACAATGTTCTCTTTTTACACTTCTGTCTTTCCTGTGATGTCAAGGTAAGAATGTACCAGAGGATTTTTACTCTATCTTTTATCTTTTCTGTGAAGCAATACAGTTGAATGACAGCATTATTTAGACATGTGACAAAATGGAATGTGGTATTACCAGTGTCTTGATAAGAAGGTGGTCCATAGTGTCCTGTAATTTCTTACACAAGCTTGTAATAGAAGATGAAGAAAAAGGAAAACAGTTTAAATTGGAGGCAAAAAGATAAGTTTGTCAATGGGAGAAAAAATTCCTTAAATTCACAGGGAAAAGGAGAAAAGCACTCACTTTCAAAAAAAGTGCAGCCAAAGTTGTATTTGAAATAGTAGATAAAGCTTCATATTTATTTTAGTGGCAGTATAAACTAATCTATCTGTTCATACACACAGTTACCTATATAACATGTACATATGCATAAACTTACTGTCTTTATTTCTACCTCCGTTCTTATTAGAGTGGACTGGTACTACAGAAGTTTGCTCTATGAAATGTTAAGGATAGTAGGAATAACCACTACAAACTATTTGCTCTGTCATCTTAATATTTGGAAATTGTCTTTGTACTGTGTTCCTCTTATTTAACTTAATCTCGTTAATACTTAGTCTTCAAATCTCATCTCTGTACTGACTAAAGGTGCTTGTTTCAGCACATATTTCAGTTTCTAAAAAATCATTTTAGATTAATATTTTTCTCTTTGTATTTTAAGTTAATACACAACTATCTGATCAACTCATTTGTACCTCTAAAATTTTCTACAAATCCTACTGCATGTCCCTTTTGCTGGATGTTATGTGCAGGGTGTTTCTGGACACAAAAGGCAAATCGAGTCTGAATTACAAGATATTTTCCCTCTATAAACTTTGATCAGCAGATGTGTTAATTTGTCTCTGTTTATTTTAAGAGCTTAGAAAGGAACATGTGCTTCTCATTTGCAATAACATATAGTAGTAAGGGGATGCTCATTTCTACAATGAAAAGGCAAAAATAACAGGCATTCAGAACTGGGTCACTGAAAATTCGAATCAGTGTAAGATATTTTCTGAATTGCAGAAGGTAAAAGATGCAACAGATTTAGAATTGGATCCATTGACTAGACACAATGAAAACAGGATTCTGCTGCTTAAGAAATGCTGAATCGTTAATCTCTCCTGCTATCAGAATGCTGGGGAGGTTGAGGAAAGCCCAGGTGTGCTTTAATTCCCAGTTTCCTCAGGGAAATGTTCTCAATGTGTTTATTAAGCTGTGAGGATAACAGCATTTAATAAACTGTTTTCAAACATCAAGGATATTTGCTTATCTAAGAGTGAAAGGAGGAGAGACAAGTAGTCCCTGCTCTCCTTTTGACAGCTTTATGGAAGGCAATCACTTGTGGCAAGGGTTGGAGCAGAGACACTCTTCTGAATGGCGCTGCTGCATACCAAACCCAGATTGGGGTGTGTGGACTACTGTTACTGCACTCTCACAGTCCTGAAATGCTGTTGCAATAGTTAGGAACAAATTTCATTACACAGGGAGCAGAGTAATGGGTAAGCTGGCTATGTTTTATTACTCCAAACATGTACCCCTTTCATTTGCAGCTTTTAGTCTCTGTGCTAGGATTTCCAGTGACGTGCTACTTACACTTTTTTGTTTTGTTGTGCACTCTTCATGTGATGTAAGCACAGCAGTTGAAGCATCCATTTATTTCCTACAATTAGCTAACTAGTTGCAGAAAACTTTAAAATTAGCTGTTAATAACAACCTTTAGCTGATACTATCTGGAATGATTTTAGACCAGTGCCATAAAGAAAGTTACCTCTTCTACTGTGATGTTTTCAAATGATTCAGTATAAGGAAAAGGTCAGGACAAGAAAGTTCAAAAATTGTCAGATGATGTGCAACAAGAGTAACATCAACACCGTTCTTTTGTGATGATGGCATTAATATGTACTTGAGCTATGTTTGTCTTATGTGTGGACTAAATTTGCCACTGGGATAAGTTGCCACAGCTGCACTGAGATCATTTGTGCTGTAGAAGTCAGCAGCAAAAATGAATCCACTTCTTTTCTTTGGTGACTTTGGTCTTAGGTCATAACATATGCTTGCTAAAACCAGTAACATATGGCACACTAAGCATGTTAATGGTCACACTTTTGGTGGAGTTCCCATGCATACAATTGGCTAATTAGTCACCCAGCAGCATATGGACATGCAAACACCACAGGCATGTCAGAACTAGCTAAGCGGTGCAGATCTGCATGCTCTAGTATTTGCATTTAAGTTCCTATAATGTCCATCTACCCAAATTTCTGAGGCAGAAGATTCAGTAAAAGTGGGAAGCTTATTTGCACAGCTGAAGTTATTTGCTTTGCTTGGGGAAACACCTCTTCTGTTTGTTCCCTGAGCTCTACACAGTTTAAAACAGTTTCAGAAGGAGAACCAGATTTTTTTTTATTACCTCTTAATGTCACACATTGTATCAGACTCTCTGATTTAAACAAGTTGCATTCTTGCATCTTTCACAATTTATTTATTTATATTTTCTAAGTGCTGTCTCAAACGGATTTCTGTGCAGGACAGCTAGTACTTGACATGAATATGATCTGGGAGGTTGAAATAAATACTGAAAAGTTTGTTAGCCCAAACTAACCGTATGTTATGTTCACATATTGGACTGCCCTCAACAAGAGTGTGCTATGGGCAAGTCCTAACTGCCACTGCTCTTATGAAGACAGCTCCAGGGAAATACATAAAGTTTCTTATCTGTAATTTTTCTGCAAATTGAAAAATATCTTGTCCATAATTTAGGAGAAATTCTATAAAAGCAGTAGTAGGAATAATAATGATTTACTAGTCTTCTTGTAGTGACTTCAGTATGACACAAAAGGTTGCCATGGCATTTAGTTAATATATAAATTGCAACTCCACATTCTTTTTGTACTTGCAGTAAATGTAAACTTGTGTAGATTAACACTTGATTTTTTAGTGGAAGACCATAAGGAAGACATTCTCAGAAATCCATCAAAGCCTCAGGCTACACTTCACATCTTTGATCGTAATGGATACTTCTAAACCAAAAATTACTCGCTTTTGACAAGAGAAATACAACCACTGATAATAAATACTGACTCCTGATTTCTCAAAAATACTCTTTTTGTGTATCTACTTGATGTCTAAGTACTCCTGAAGAACAATATGGTCATGTATTGTATAATGTTTTTAACTGGGATATATATGACTTTCTCAGATGTATCAGTCTTATTTGACTTCAACTATTTAAAAGTGCTTTATCTAAAATAGTAGAATGAAATGAGCATTGTCGGAAGCAGGTTCATTCTAGTTAAGATAGGTTAGAGTCACAGTGAACTAAGTTTTTAGCTCTAGTCCTATGCTTAGTAACTTTAAGTCCGATTGAATTAGTAGGAAAGATTTCCTCATAGATGTTGTGAGTTAACGCTGGTAGACAGCATCTTGCTCCGTCTGCCCAGTTGGACAAGAAAGAGTATCAGAAGGGTAAAAGTGAGAAAACTCATGAGTTAAGATAAAGACACCTTAATAAATGAAACAGAAGTTGCATGTGCAAGCAAAGCAGAATAAGGAATTTGTTAACTACTTCCCTTGGGCAGGCAGGTGTTCAGCCATCCCCAGGAAAGCTGAGCTCCATCATGTGTAATGGTTACATGGGAAGACAAATATCATCATTCCAAATATCCCTTCCTTCTGTCTTCTTTTCTGCACTTCTTACTGCTGAGCATGATGTCATATGGTATGGAATATCCCTTTGGTCAGTTAGGGTCAGATGTCTCAGCTATGTCCTCTCTCAACTGCTTGTACACTGACAAATTTCATATGGTTTGTGATTGTCCAGCTTTCTAGTCTGTCCAGATTTCTCTGTAAGTCCTCTCTACCCTCAAAGGAGTCTACAGCTCCTCTTAGTTTAGTATCATCAGCAAACTTAATATACATTCCATTACTGCATCCAGATAATTTATAAGAACATTAAAGAACACTGGCCCTGAAATTGATCCCTGGGGAATCCCACTGCTGACTGGCTGCCAGATTGATGTAACCTCATTTACTATAATCCTTTGAGCCTGACCCATCAGCCAATCACTCACTCAACTTACTATGGTCTTGTCTAGCTGGACGGTTTATCCAGAAGTTTACTGTGAGAGACAGTATCAGAAGTTTTGCTAAAATCCTAAACCACCACATCTACTGGCTTCCTTTCACCAGCTAAACGGACGACCTTGTCATAAAAGCAAATTAAGTTAAGCAGGACTTTCCCCTTGTGAACCTGTGATAGTAATGACCAATGACTGAATTGCATCTTGAGTATTTTTCAGTAACTCCCAGAATAACCTTCTCCATAATTTTACTTAGCACTGAAGACTGACAGGCCTGTAATTACGAGGATCTTCTTACACTTGCCAGCTTCTGGTGCATTGGCACCTCTCCAGACTTGCAGTACTATTGAAAAATAATGGAGACATGTCCTACGGTGACATCAGCAAGCTCTTTCAGTACCCTGGTTCTCATCAGGCCACATGTATTTATGCACATCTAGCTGGAGCAACAAGTCTCAAACAAATGTGGAGTCAGCTGGGAATTTGTCATTCTCCCAGTCATGGTCTTCCAACACAGGGCCCTGGGGGTCCCAAAGCCCACCACTGGTGTTGAAGACAGAGGCAAAGAAGATGTTAAATGTCTCTGCTTTGTCTATGTCCTTGTTTGTGAGGTGACCAACCTCAGCAAGCAAAGAAACAATTTTATCTCTACTTCTCCTTTTGCTATGAATATGTTTTAAAAAGCCCTTTTTGTTGTCCTTCACAGTGCTGCTCAACTTGAATTGTTAATGACCTTTGGCCACATGAATTTTTTACCTACAGTGATGAGCAGTATCTCTGCAGTCCTCCTATGCCCCCTGTACCTTCTTCCAGTGTCTGTACACTTTCCTTTTCCTCCTAAGTTCTAGAAGATTCCTCCTCATCCAAGCCAGACTTCTGCCCTACTCGCTTGACTTTCGACATTTTGGAATTGTCCAATCCTGCATTCTCAAAAGATGACTCTTAAAAAGTAACCAGCATTTGTGGACTCCAACACCTTCAAGAGCAAATTCCTGAGGGACTGCACTAACTAGCTCCTTCAGCAGCCCGAAGTCTAGTTTCCTGCATTCGGTGCTGAAGCATTGATGGAAGTCTTTCGCCTATCACCAGTGACTCGAAACTCAACTACTTTGTGGTCACTCTGACCAAGACAACCACCAATCACCACTTTATCCACAAGTCCCTCTCTGTTTACAAACAATGGCTCCAGGATGGCACCTTTCCTAGTCAGCTTCCTTAGTACCTGCAATAAGAAGTCAGCTTCAACATACTTCAGAAATTTCCTGGACCTGTTTGTGTCTGCTGCATGATATTCCGAGTTGATGTGTGGGAAGTTAAAATCACCTGTAAGTAGCAGGGCAGTTGATCTAGAGAGATCATTCCATTCTTTTTAGATTAATACACTTTAGGCTGAGAAGTGCTGGTTGGTTACATTTTCTGAAGAACTCAGATATTGGCTAGTCTAAGTGGTTTAATAGCCAGGAAAATAAAATGTGCAATTTCATCTGGAGATATTAGCATGGATAATTTTGACACTTCCAAAAGTGTCAAAATTATTTTGACACAGAATATGTTTTTTTGTATTTTGGATGCTTAAACAAAAATAAAAACTTTGCATAAGATCCAGATAGTTGTAGGAAAAGAAACAAAAAACATTCATGGAAAATATTTTTTTCCTCACATATGATTTATTGGTGTACTCTAACATTGGATTATTACATTCATTCACAGTACACTCTACAAATACATTTGTGACATTGGATTGCAAATATAGATCCTCCAATTTCTAATACATAGCTACATTTCATTTGGCTACAGCTAGATTTTGTGGTTCGAGTTCTTTGTGATGTGTCTTGGTTCCCAGATCTGTGAATAATTCAATGTATTCAGGCTATATGTGCAGATTTCCCTCAAGTCATAATATGCTTCAGCTAGGGAATCCAAGTGACAGAAAACATGGCAGGTTCCAATATAAGGAAACATTTGCAAATCCTGCACTAGCTGAGAAGTCCCCACGATGTCCCCATTCTGCTTTATACCTTTTTTTTCTTTCTCCTCTACTTCCAAGAAAAGCCAATGTGGACAGAAGGGAACAGTGCTTCCTACTGCTTGAGATTGTTCATTCTCCCTTACTAATAGTAAAGCAGAAGGGATTTTCAGTTGATCAGTTATGGTTTGATTCACACTTTTGCAAGTATCATGTAGCACAAAACTGTGCGTTTTTGTCAGCATTCCTTGTTTTAATACTTCCCACAGTTTACTTTGCATGAAAGTGGCACTTCATGTGGCAGCACAGGTTGCACACAATAAATTAGAAGACTTGGAAGAGCTGTTTGAAAAAGCTTTTATATTGTGTTTTCTTTTAACTCTGGTGTTTATATCATGGTAAAATTAAGTTATTGGGTTTTGTTCTAGTTTTATTCTCCCACATAAACCACCAAAACATTTTTAGGGGGAGGTTAACAAGGTCTTAATTAAACCAAAAATACAAACACTGTACTGAAGTGAAAATAGAAAGCAAATGAAACACAGCTTTTCATTACCTAAAATATTGTTTGCATAAAATAAATCTAAGATGCCAACTTATTAACTTGAGCAGCAGTTTTCACTTGGTTGTACTTATCTGCAGTGCCAGTCCACTTCGACTGTATGGAACCACTCCTTCCTGGCATCTGTTGGTCTATGAGTTGAAATTCCCTTTGTGGTGGTATTATCACATATAGGAAACATCTCTCACAGAAGCTACATCTATCATTTGTTAACAAACCAAGCAAGCTCTACAAAAACCTGCTACTCCCTAGAGATGTAGCTGGCAGAATCATACAGTATATTAAACTAGTGTCATTTGCCCCCCTCCCCTGCAATCTTCCTCAGCAACATATTTAATGTCACACCGCTACATCATTAAGTACTTGTGAAGCAACTGCTATCAACAACTATTTTATAGCTGCTTCTTGTCTTTTTTATTTTTTGGTGGGGGGTAAAGAAATGAATATAGAACTTCAGTGATAGAGCTATGTTATGGTAGTAGGTGACTGAAACAAAAACCAGAATAATGAAACATTCCTAGTCTATCTGATTCCTATGTCGCAGAATCATGGGAATTAACATCTTTTGTCTTGGTCTTTTTTTAAACTTACAAAGCTAAAATAATACACAAAAACCTGTTTGGTCTCCTATCAGCAAAGCTGTCGTCTGAGTTCTGCAACAATATCATTATCAGTGGTGAAAATGTGTCCAAGTTCCTCAGAAGTATTTTTCCACCTGAAAGAGGAATGTTCTCTTGTAAAAAGATATGACCCTGCAGCCTTGAATTTTCTAGGGAATTGTAGGTATTCTTCCTGCCATGTTCCAGTATTTATATGAATGTGCTACATTCCATTTTCCTGCTACATCAGTATCTCTAACATTTGTGCAGTAGTCTTTTTTCAAATAAATGTACATCTCTTCCTTGTATATAGACCTCTTCTCTGCTACTGTTAAAGGCAAATACTGTTGTTAAGGGTAAATACTGTTATTTTTTGAGTATTTGAAACATAACTTCTTTTCCTTTAGACTCCTTCCTCTTCCTCTTACCACTTGACATATTAGGCTAGGATAGAATTAATTTTCTTCATAGCTAGCTGGGATGGGGCTGTGTCTTCGATTTGTTCTGAAAACAGCATCGATAACACAGAGATATTTTTGCTGTTGCTTAGCGGGGCTTACACAACGTCAAGGCCTTTTCTGCTCCTCAGGCCACCCTACCTGCAAGTGGGCTGGGGGTGCACAAGAAGCTGGGAGGGGACAGAGCTGGGACAGCTCCCCTCAACTGACTAAAGGGATGTCCCATATCATATGACATCATGTTCATCATATAAAGCTGAGTGAAGAAGAAAGGGGGGAATATTTGAGGTGAGGATGTTTGTCCTCCCATGGAATGGTTAACATGTGATGGAGCCCTGCTTTTCTGGGGATGGCTCAACACCTGCCAGCCGATGGGAAATGGTGAATGAATTCGTTGGTTTGCTATGCTTGCACCTGTGGCTTTTGCTTTACCTGTCAAACTGCCTTTGTATCAGTCCAACAGTTTTCTCACTCATACTCTTCTGATTCTCACCCCCATCCCAACATGGGGGGAGTGAGTGAGTGAGTGATTGTGTGGGGATTTGTTGCCAACTGGAGTTAAACCATAACAGTGATCCTGCATTTCATCTTTTTTGTACCAAAGATTTGTCCTATAGCCTTTATGGTCATTGTACCGTAGTTTCTTTTGTGTTTTTACTACATACATGTCCGTATATTGCATCCTCCAGCTTTTTCAGTATGAATGCGTGCTCTTTTCAAGCCTTTTTAAAATTAACTAGGATCTTCTTGCCAAGCCTGTTCCTGTTCAGATTTCATTCTCTTCCTCCAAGGTTTCTTCTCCAATACTAGATATATTTTAGTAGGATATTTTCCATTCATAACTAAATTCAAATAATGCCTAATGAAAAATCCTTCCTAATTAAAATGTTGAAAGAACGTTAGACGAGCTTCCTTGACTTTCCATTATGGAGACAGTTAATGTCACTAAGCTGAATGCTCTTCCACACATTTCATTGCTCTTTCAAACACTCTATCAGTATATTTAGTTGAGAATTTTCTGGATACTTAAGAAGATTTATGTGAAACCAAAGTAAAGAACAAATCCAAAAATGTATCAGCTGGATAAAGCAAAGGCTTTACTGGTCAGATCCTCAGTTTTTGTGCCCTTACTGAAGTCTATATATTTACATCTCTCTATTCTAGGGGTATTTGAACCCTGTACCTCAGAAATTGTTCTGGACTGGAAATAGATTCTATTTCTTCTTTTTTTTGAGAGCTGATGCTTCATTTTATGAATAAGACAAAGCAACTCTCTCTACGTTGACACTGATTTATTTTCAAAGACATTAGCGAGCTTTTTTCTATAAATATTTATGAACAGAATCGGACTCCTAACTTAGAAGTCAAGGCTTTTTAGACCTAGAAACTATTATTATGCCATACACATACAATCTTATATCTGATTACAAGAGGATGTAACCACCTCTCATTAAAAATTGCCAAGTGTGAGAGATAAAATGACAAGTGAGAAAATTTTGTATTTTCCCAGTGCACAGCTGTTCAAATCTCTAATGACCTTTCTTTCCCCCCCCACCTATTCTAATGCAGTTTTCACCTGAATTTTTCTAATCCCAAGAAAAAGAGTCCAGCTGGTAGATAGATCCCCAAAGATACTTTGAATTCTGTCATGTAATTAGGCAACTTTTTAGCACATATTTTAAAAGATTATTTACAGCAGTATAGAGCACAGTCTAACAGTGTTTATACAACTGCAGAAGCTAATCAGGTTTTAAGGCTTCTTTCAGAAAGTTACATAACTTCACCCATCTAAGGTATCAAAATGACTTTTAAACTGAATGTACTGTTTTCATGCAGGGACAAAGCTAGATTACTAACAGATCTATGTTTTGAGTTATTTTTATCCCATCTATCTTTTTGTTAAGTCTTCTGAGAGTCTCTTTTGGGACCTTTAAACCTTTTTCTTTATCAGGAGTGATCACTTAGCTGATACAAAAGAAGCTGAAGGATGAAAGCATGGCAATTATTATTCATTCTCCTTTTTCTGTGTCTCTGTGAAATGGTTACAAGGACTGACTATTGAGTATTAAATATTTTAGTATTGTGGAGTATACAAAGAATTGAGCTGGAAAATCATCTTCCGCAGGAAGTAAAATGGTGACGAAAGCCAATGTCAGTCTATCTATAGGAGGTTAAAAAACAGTTTAGAATTTGGATTTTAAATAAATAAAAATTTTAAATCAGCACATGAGATCAAAATACTGAATCTATTCCATTGGCTTAGAGTGACTTTTCCAGTGTCTGAATACATCTTTGAAGTTCCATGCATTACAATGTCAGGATGAGGAGAGAAATGGAGTTTGATAACACTGGACAAGTTACAATGAAACTGTCATAGTGCCAGTATCGTCATTCAAGAAATAAGAAGTTTCTGAACTCTGTGCTGTCATCATCATCAGTTACTACTTGAAAGGACCAATTAATTGATCCTTCACACAATAAAGTGACCACAGTGTTTAAAGAGGGAGTTTTGCCCACTTTGATGAGACTTGCAGAAGACAGCTCTGACCTTTTGCAGATTGTTCTACAGGTTCCTCTTAAATTCTGCTTTGCTTAGTTTCATCCTACAACTCTGTTATATGTCCTACCAGTAAGTTCTTCTCTTTGTGCACTGCTCAGGCATTCCAGATTACAAGTAGCTAAAATAGATGGATAGGATATATCAATCAGTTGCTGTGTTAGCTTATTTACATTTGAATGTTCAGCCTTCTGGACTAAACTGGTTAAAACATTTTGGCTCATATGTTTCTTGCTGCTCAGCTATCATTATCAGCTTCATGAATATTTAAGAAAACTCGAAACCATTTTAAATCTCTAGAACTGATTGTAACTGGACATGGGACAGAAAGTATTTCAGTTCTTATATATCTCAGTTTGATAGTTAGGGAGCAGTATATTGTAGTTGCATGGATTAGATGTAATATTAAACTGCATAGTTGTCTGGATACATTTCTGTCCATGAATGGATGTATAATTAGATTTAGCGAGGCATGAATTAAGACAGGATTGTTAAGTGCATTCTGAGAGTAATAATAAGTACATGATTTCTTGTAAAATTACTTTTTTTTTCAGTTGCAAACATGGTCTTAAAAATATCTAGAATTGAAATTTGAAAAATATTGTCAACACTTGCTATTTGGCAGTTGACCAAATGATGAGAAAAAGAGGAAGAGATGAATTAGATACAAATACTAAAGAGTAGATAAAAATAAATTAAAGAAATAAGATGCAAAAGATGGAAAATATCAACAAGCAATATTAAATTAATTCAGTTTTAAAACACTAATCACTTTTTAAAACAAACATCTCTGATTCTCATGCACAGAACTCTGTCAACATGTTTATTTTTAAAATAATTGTTTCTCTTTTGAAGTGCAAACATCTCAGTTTGTGTTTTGGTTTGGTGGGGTTTTTTTAGTTGTTGTTTGTTTGTTTGTTTGTTTTCTTTTCTGGGAGATCCATGAAGGCTTTTATTTGATTTTAAAGAAGATTTTAAATATTATGTTTTGGAAGGTCAGGTCTTGAAAAGCAGATTGTAGCAGTTCTTTGCAGAACGATTCTTCTCAATAGAACAATGCTTATATTGCGTCTAGCAGAGGTGCCCGTGTTGGGGTTGAAGGCTTGTGTTGAACCTGACAGCTCTGAGGAATTCATTCAGATATTGAGCTACTTGCATGGGCTAATGGAGTAAGAAGATACATCGATGCAAGAGTCTTTTAACAAGAGCTAGACAAAGAGCTTGGAAATCTCAATCTGTAAAATGTTAAAATAACAAAACAATGGTGTCCATTTGTAACATCTATCAATGCTAAAAACAGAAAATTGATTATCGCTTCATGAACTAAATAAGTAAACTCATGTATACTAGAATCTGCAAAGCCAAAAATGTTATAGTACAAAGATCTTCGTGTCTTCTAGAAGTCTATAAAAAGCTAGAAAGCATGATTATTTCCCACATGACTAAATAAAGAAAGCCTCGAGCCATTAAGGCTGTTCAGATTCATAATATTTTCATTAGCAGTGGAGAATTTGCTTCATTTAAACTCTCAACTTGATTCAAAAAGTGCAGTTTAGGATCATTTCTTTCATGCATATGTCACATGCTGACTTCAAAGGGAAAAGAATAGAGATCCAGACATGTAAGACTCTTTAAATTTTGTTAATTTCTCTTTGCCTTCTCCTCTGGCCACAGATATTTTAATACATGGTTTTATTCAGTCTTATGTTCATTGTTATCTGATTGTCCATTATTCATCTATGATATCACTTAGTGAGGTCAGTATTGAACATGTTTTAAGTGCACAAATATGAAAGGCTGAAAATAGTTTTACACAACCTATATAGCATATCATTGTATGTTATGATGTTTTTTTCACACCTTTAGGCTATTCTGAGAGGATACAAAAGCCTGACAATAGCCGTTCTCAGTTAGGTTTCTCAGAGAATGAGCCCTCTAGCCAGGTGAATGTCCAGAGTTCAAGCGATTAATTAGCACAGATGACTTAGAGATGGATCAGACGGTAAGTACTATACAGGAGTTAATTAGGTGCAGCTCAGCTTAGGTGAGCTCATCAGCTTCAAGGAAGGGAGTTCCCCTTGAAAGGCACTGGGTTGTACTGACCTTAAGCTAATACAGCATTTTTAGGGCTGTTCAGCAAATGAGCCTAGTTATGCCCAGAACCTCCAAAAGCAGATTCCTTAGGAACTAAAATGAACAAAAGTCTGTTGAGTAGGAGCCAAAATGAGGAATGAGGGAGAGAACAACATGAAAACAGAGTGTTTGCTTTGTTTCCTCTTTCTTGTTGTTTACAGATTAAAAAGCTTTGCAATGGGATGGAGGCCAGAAAACATAGTGGTTTGAGTTGTTTGGGTTGAACTCAGAAACAAATAGCTCCAGAAGTGCTGAACCTGAGAGAGCTTTAGGATTCCTTCTGTACTTACATTCAGCGGCATGCTTAGTCTAGTCTCTAAAAGGGCAATATCGCAAATCTAAATTGGGCGTAAGAATCTATTTAGGGCTGTAAAGATCCAAAGAATTTGGATAGATGCATACAAACAAAATCACATGAAACACCCAAGACCAAGGAAAACATAAACTAGTAAATGAGCCTGCAAACGGATACAATTTGGAAGTACTGTGATGTCACTCATCCAGAGAAGCTGATAAATAAGATAAGCAGAGTAGTTTAAAAGGAAGAATATACCCTTGTAAAAAAATATTTACAGGGAGAAAAGTGTATTTAATTACAAAGCACGTGCCTAAAAGTAGAAACTTAGGAAATTTCAGTTTGGTTAAATAGTATTTTTTGACAATATGTTGCTATTTTCATAACCCTTCTCACATATTTCACCTTTCTACACTTCCAACAGCTAACAGGTGTGTATAAAGTTTATTATTAGTAGTATTGGTGGTGGTGGTGATGATATTATTATTATTATTATCATTATTATTATTATTATTATTATTATTATTATCATTATTTCTTCATAGATAGTTCTTTCTGGTCCTGTTTTTTTGTTAATGATAGTAAGCTCTTTTTAGTAACAGTTTTTGAAAGAGATGAGACTTTGCTCCTATTACATACATACACCGAGAGCTTTACATCCTAAAGACAGACTTCTCATATTATTATTATTATTATCATTATTATTATTATTATTATTATTATTATTATCATTATTTCTTCATAGATAGTTCTTTCTGGTCCTGTTTTTTTGTTAATGATAGTAAGCTCTTTTTAGTAACAGTTTTTGAAAGAGATGAGACTTTGCTCCTATTACATACATACACCGAGAGCTTTACATCCTAAAGACAGACTTCTCAAAGCAGAGTAAGTACTTAGTCAATTTATACATGTGCATTTCAAGCAGTGTTCAGGTGACTATTTAATTCCTAACAGAAGCACAGTATTAGAATATTTTCCTATTCATGAACTTTCATCAGTGTTAAGGTTGACCAGCATTATTGCAGGACCAGTT
Organism: Apaloderma vittatum; assembly: GCF_000703405.1. Taxonomy (NCBI): domain Eukaryota; kingdom Metazoa; phylum Chordata; class Aves; order Trogoniformes; family Trogonidae; genus Apaloderma; species Apaloderma vittatum. The sequence continues at coordinate 23,324 of NW_009708435.1, read as the reverse complement.
TCAAGGGTGATTTTTGATGGCTAGTATATATAAATTTATGTTAAAGGGCTAGTATATACATATCTGTATTTTTTAAAAAGTGGAAAAATGGTAAAAGAGAATATCTTTGAAAAAACAGGAAACAATTAATTGTAAGAATTTCCTGTTTTCTACCAATTCCTCTAAAATGAACTATATAAGCTGTATAAATGGCTGCAACATTTTATAATATTGCTTCACTTAAAGAGCAGTAAGTATCATGGGCTGAAATCAAATAAAAACATCAAATACTAGCTTCAGGGAAATCAAAGTAGCAGTTTGAATTATAGGTACATCAGAAGAAAAAAAAAAGTTTTAAGAAACACAGTTTTGGTTTGGTTTTGCGGTTATACCTTAATACAGGTATACCTTAATAAAAACAGTTTAAAAATTGGGATGATGGACAAGATCCTAGAGCAAATCAATTTCCTCTCATGAAAATGCCTGGTTTCTTGGCTGAGGTAAGATGTGCTTTACTGGTGTTCATTTGTTGTATTGTAGCTGTGATCTTCACATTGTGAATTAGCGTGCTGTTCCCAGAGCTGCAAGGTCAGCAACAGGAAGCAGCTGTCATGACTGACAGACCTTACTCCTTCTAGAAAATGGAGTTAAAAAGACCGGTTATTACCAGTTTGCCTTAACATATTTTAAGCAATTACCCAAGCATTGCAGTCTCATTCAAAATAACAATATTTGTTAATTTAATAGGTCTATAGTTTTAAAAGGTGAGCGATGGAACTGAATGTCAGAACCTGAAATACAAAAGCCTTAGGCATTGCCAGATCTTCCTTGATTTTTTACCCCCGGTTAAATTAGTGATATTTGATTTCATCTGATCCCCTCCCTTTATTCCTTTTTGTTTCATCTTCCTCCAAATTTAGCAATTACCTGAAAGCAAGCATGAGCACTTTGGTTGCAGAGCTGGATTTACCTGAGAGGCTCCTAGGGTTTTCCATCTCCTTGCCCTCTAGATCTCATTAAAGAGGAGCTGCACAGCATATGTCCTCACACCTCCTCAGAAAGTATCTGGAGCTGTATCTACCTTTCAGTTTCAATGCTGTTGTGAATTTTATCTTAAAAAATCAGACAAATAGAACCTGACTCTTGTCTTTCAGCAAAGCTTTACATCTCTGCGGTGCTTTACTTTTAGGATGAGGACAAAAACAAAGGAAAGACAAAACCATGAGAAGACTAACCAGTTGTACTAAACACAGGGAGGGGAGTTGGTGAGGGGGTGAGGAGGGGAATCCTTTTCTGACCCCCATAGACAATTAACTTACAATAGTTAGTCATACAACTTCATTAGTAGCTCTTTGCTAGACAATATTGCTGCCTTCTCAACCAGCCCACACACCATGTGTTCTAATCAGCTAATTACTGTTATATTTCTACCTTATCCTATTCCACAAATGGTATTAGAAAGTAGATAATGCTGCAAATCTTCAAACCAACTTTCACAATCAAATGGTATGTGACAAATTCTTCTTTGGGTTTCTTACAGGTACAAAGGCACATCTACTTTCTATTTATTGCCATATTATGTCTGACAAGTATGCTGAGACATTTCAATACGTAAGTTTGACCCAGGTGACCAAGGGACTTTTTCAGAAGCTGAACCTGTAATTCTTTAATCTCTGAGGCAATGTGGAGTGGTGTGGTGGGAAAAAGAGCTCAGCCAATATCCTCTCCCTATATTCATTCATTGGGGTGGATTTTAGAAAGCTCCAGGATCTGTTCTAAATGTTGCTTTACAAAAAAATTGTGAATTTTAATTTGGTTTTATGCTGATGTATTGTAGTGCCAGTTTTTCAATTTTATACTGTGGACTGGCACATTGTTTAGTTTCAGCTACAGGTTGCTTAAGCTTTTGATGTTCATTTTAGTGGGAAATTTTGACACACTGAAACCAATGTGAAATTCTATATTTCATATCATTTATTTATACACAAGTAATATAGAAAATGCATCAGTTTTTTTCATTAAAGTTCCTTTACACATTTGTTTGTTTGTTGGTTTCCCGATCCATCTATTTAATGCCGAAATAGCTCTTCTTCCTCCATTTCAATGAAATATATATTGACGTATAACTACTTTTTACACCTCAGGAAGTACTCTGATTAAGATCAGTTCATGCTAGTGAAGGACAAAAGATTCATATCAGATCAATCATGCATTTTTTTTATGCTTACACAAATATCAGCTATTCTGAAATAAAACTAGTCTGCCAGTTTCAGAAGTAAAAAGTTTTCTCATGAGATTTTTTGGTATTTCTGACTCTGTTTCCAGAGGAAAATGTTGTAAATTCTCACTTTTTCTTATCTTCTTCTTTCAGTCCCTAGTAGATCACAGCCCAATATTTTAGCAATTCTAAGAAGGGAGGCAACGCAAAATTGTTTACAAATGTGAAAGCACTCTTCCAAATGGAAATAGGTGCCTTAAGTGTTTAGTTGTGTTATTTTTTTTTTCCTATGGTGAAATTTTTCCAGGAAGCATTTTGGTTCCAATTCTACTTTACTTATTTCCTGTCCTGTTGGCTTTACAATCAATTTGGACTACTAAACACACCCTGAAGAAATCTCCACTCTTTATTAGAATAAATTATTGCTATTTTTTTAAGCAATATGTAAGCAAATACTTATTAATGACTAAAAGGGTAGGGATTAGGGGAAATCCAAAACATAAAATTAAGAATCTGATATTTTATTTCGTTGAAACTATATTTACACATATGTCTCCTAAAAAGCAAAAATTTAAATATAGTAAGCCAAAATATTTAGACTGATTGCATACCTATGAAGCAAAACGACAGCCTTATTTGATCACCTACAGAATGTTTTCAGTGAATGCATTTGCTCTGAAAAATTCTGAGATCCTATTCTCTAGACATAAGAAGGTTTCATCTCAGACCAGAATGTGGTTGAAAGACTCGCACGGCCTGTTTAATTAACTTCTTTCACCTTTGGCCACGACTTCACTCGTTTGCAGTAACTTAAATTTCACAGGTGTGTTTGTTTGTTTGTTTTGCACTCAATATAAAACAGCAAACACAAGTTCTTCCTGGCTTATTAGCATTCTACCATCTCAGCAAATTGTTGCCTTTGGTGGAGGAAAGGCTGAGTTGAAGAAGCAGGGGACAGTGAGAAGGAACACTGCCATCTACTGAAGTAGCTCTTCCAAGTCCGCCTCCAAACGGGTTTTCACTCAGAGGCCTCCAAGCTGAAGCTGCTTGTGTCAAGAGCCACACTATCACCATTGCCCCATCCATGTAACTGCACATGTTGCTGTCTAAGGTCCCAAAGTATCTGCTACTTATATTATGAAAAGCCACGAATGTCAGCAAACTCCTCACTCTCCTTTTTGTTGTGCTTCTTTCCTGACTGGGGAATTCACCTGAATATGTGTGGCAAAGCTAAAAGGAAAAGGTATACGTAGTGATAACGTCTCAGTGCTACTTCCTTTAGACAACATGGAATGCAAGTGTTAGAAATTTTCTTGGCACTTACACCCAAAGACATGTGTCTGACCAATATGTTAGCAGGCATGAGGCCATTTGGCAGACGGATATGAGCATACTTAGCCAACAAATATGTTCATCAACTGTATACGTTGAAGGCATAATATTCACCTGGGGAATTCAAAATGGATCTCAGGCCGTAAGAATTTCCACACTCATGATAAAACCATCAGATAAATAACTCAAAGCCCAGTGGTTTAAGATATAAAATTTTGAATTTATTCCAAGTCAAAATGATATTCTTACTACCTAATTTGACTTGGAAAATGGACTTATAAAATGGGACCTTCGAGGTTTGTATTGTCATTTCTAAAGCTGAGATTTCCTTATACTTTCTAATAAAAATTGATCAGCAGCATCATTGTAATTTTAGCCTGGTCACAGACAATTTTGACAGTTACTTTAGGAAAATATTGAACAATAAGGGAAAAAAATCAGATTGACAAACTCAAAAAAAAAATTAAACAAAAGTACCTCTTCTGTAAAGCATGTGATAATGTCTCATTTACCCTATCTTTTGTTCATTAAGACCAACTGTCTTCAAAGTTAACGATATGATAATCACTGAGTAAAACGTTTTAGCTGAAGCACAGGGTGATTATCCCGTCTAGATTTTGCTTTCCTCACTGATTTGATCCATTTAAGAAATTGTGCAGCAATATGAGAATATTAATAGTTGTTCCTAACCTGAAAATAAAGCTTAGTTAGTTAAATGTTGTAGGAGCAGCACTGATTTTTTTTTTCAATTGAACATTTCAACGTGATTAAATATAGTTATTCTATCTGATTGTCCATTACTAAACTGTCTGATTTGTTGCATACTCTCATCATTACAACTCACTAGAAAGATTAAATATGTCTGCTGGAAAATCAAGGTCTCAGGTACAGAGATGTCCTACTGTTTCTAAAATTTAAACATTATCATGAAGATAGATTTTTAAGACATTGTCATTTTCTGATGAAGTTATGTTTTGAATAATGTTGAACTTTGCTCAGCTGTATATGCAGAGAATCAGATTCACTCTCAGTGATGGTGAATGAAAAGATTTCAAGGTTTCCACTGCTCTTATGGGCCCCTTAGACCTGTGGTGGTATAAATGATAAAAAAGGAAATGCATTTTCATCTCCTTGTTCTGTATATACGGTTACTGTCAAGGCTGACACAATGCACACCTCTTTTTAGATAAGCCATCCCATTGTTTGAAATCATGTTTTGAGTTTCTTTTGTGAAATTACATTTGAATAGTAATGAAAAGGATCTTTCATGTTTCCATGTAAATCCTTGACACAATTTTCAACTAAAAAAAATTAATCATCTTTTTTGTTTGACCATACACTCTACTGTCTCTGAGAAACCTCTACATCAACCTTATTATGAAATTACTTAATGTTGCCTTTTGTTAGCAGATGTGCTCTTTATTTTTTTTCCACTCATATTGTTATTGTGCATCTAACTATTTCATTTCAATAGCCACACTTACTGTTTACAGTGTTGCTTTCTTTATGGAAGCAATGTAGTATACATTTCACGTGTCTATTCACACATTTTTTGCACCTCAACCTTTTAATATCATCTGTTAATTAGACATAATAATTTGGGGTTTGTTTGCCTTTGCTTGTTACACATCCTCTTCTATGAGGGCTGTAAGTAAGGATTATTACGCAGTGCAGAATGCATATCGGTCAAAGGTATTCATTAAATAAATTCACTTAATGAATTCATTAATAAGTACTTTCCGTGAGAGGCCATAATTGAATGTGCCAGAAATAAGGCTTCATCCTTACATAATAATTCCAATCTGGACAATAATACTGACAAAATTCTATAATGTGGACCTAAAGCACTGTGTTAAGTAAATGTTATTGTTATTTTTGTTAGTGAAGAAAATGAGTATAAAATGTAAAGGACTAGATTATTAAATAGTATATGTTATCATCTCTAGTTCATAAAATGAGCACTTTTTAACTAGTATACACAGAGTATTTAGATGCTTATTTTCCACTAATTTGAAGTTGTCCCTTTGGATCATTCTGCATGTATCAACATGCAGTGATTTCTGTATCATCATGAAGTGATTGCTTCGCTACAGATGGACTGTCTACCTTTTACTCTGGCAAGTGTTTCACATTGTACATAGAGAATGTAAAGTTCATTTCATTCTTGTTGCCTACCACTAGTATAATATCTAAGTTTAGTAATATCTTAACAGAATTGAAAGTTTGTGCACTATGATTGATAAGGCTGTAACTTAGTGTTTACATTCCTTTTTCCTAGGGTATTTATATATTTATGCTTTTAGAAAGGTTGTGTCATTTTGAATAAATATGACAAATTTAACAACTTAGCAGATGCATTGAGAGTTTAGCAGACAGACATGAATTTTCATAGACAAGGTAATGCATATCCATTTTTTTACCAGAACCCTATCCAGAAACAATGGAGAAAAGAACAAAAGGAGACCAAAACTCCCTAACATTAGAAAAGATTTATAATACTTGGAGATGAGTTGAGCTGCATTTAGTTATAAAAAAAGGAACATCTTTGAATCTGACAGCATACGGTTTCATGTATTACAATTACTGTCACTGGGTGAATTTAGCTAAATCATACTTGAATATGTTACAAAATTTAGAGAGATCATGTTTCTGTGTTAAACTATGAACATGCTAACACCTCATTTCCCATCTTAAAGAGACGTAACAGTAACTGCTAAATGTGCAAATGTTTTAGCATTCACTTTGTTTTCTGAAAACAGCAATTCTAGTAGTCTTCTGTGTCATTTGTGGATTATATACACAAAGAAAATAGATCACAGTAGTGCTCATTTTACATGTGCCAGGTCTTGTGAAACTGAAAGTATGAACTGGCAGTGGCAAGTTAGGGATCTTAGCTCTTCTGCATGGGAAAACGGAGTCACAAAAACTAGCAGACGGAATTAAGCTCTGTAGAAGGTAATTGGTGTGGCGAGGCATGCTGTCTTACTCTCTGCCTGTCGCAGGGACAGGAGACATGTCTCTGCAGTTTAATACAGGGGTTAGCTAGGGATCATTTAACCAGCTCTGAGGAAGCTGGGTTTTTTAAACAGTAAAGTGATGCACCACTGAAAGATAATCATTTGGATCTGGGAAGCAATACAAACATGACAGTTAATTAGCTCTGCTCTTGGTTTACATAGCTGCACTACTCCAGGTTGAGTATGATACTGTACTGTACAGTGTAGGCATGCTCTTGGGACTCTTCTCTGGAAACATCTAACTCTGATTTCCTCTTTCAATATAGCCACCTAAGCCATACAGTTATTAGTCCTTCCAAAAGCCACCTGGAGCAGACGGAGGTTGAAAACCCCCACTGCTGTGCACAGATCAATAGTTGCCATCATATCAAAAAGAAAACTGGAAGAATTTTATTTCAGTACCTTCCCTGCTCATATTAAGACATACTAAATGCAAAAACTTCAACAACAGGAACTAGGTATAAATTCAGACTAATTGTGCATAGTGCTCCCTTGTTTCCCACGATTGAAATTCTTTTGCATTGCATAAAATATCACATTTCCACTGCTGCAGGTCTCTCAGCAGGCCTCTGCCTTCTTTCAGGTGAGTGTCCTAACTGCTCAAGCAGAAGGTAAATTTATGGACAGGAATGGGAGACAACAGAGTCTTTCTGTTTACATCCTTTTCCAAAGATGTTAAAATAAATCCTTACAAAAATTTTGTAGTCTATAAACTATACCACAATGTATAAAGTGGTATTCAACTGAAGCAGCCTTGCAAATTCCCAAACAAGTTTTCTGACTTGCATAAGTACCATCACTGCTACTACCACAGATCTTCAGCTGTTAGAGTAAGATTTGAATTTTAAACACTTATCTAATATCTGCCCCTAATCAGCAGAACCTACGATAAAGTGCATATTTTATTTGTATTTAAGTTCATTTAATGGGCCTAGATTTAAGAATGTACTTAAGTGCTTTGATGAATAGGAAAGAATAAGAATACTTATCTAAGCATTTGTGGTGTTTTTGTATTGATACAAGTGATTGTAGTCCAGGATTTCTTATTTCTTTTTTCTTTCTGTTGCAGAACAGGTTTCTGTTCTCCAACAGAACAGGTTGCTGTGTAAGGTCTTCAGGGGAAACTCTGTTCTCATTTACTTTGATGTTCTTCATATTTAATTTTCTCTGACTTTCCTTTGTTACCCCAGATTTATCCCAATGCAGCTGAAAGCAGCAATTGGCTCTTACCAGTTGAGACAGAAATGAAAACAAACACAATTTCGTTGCGAGTTTGAAAAACCCTTGCCAGACCCTTATTGAAGAGTTCATTTTCTAAACTTTCTTCTTATTTTTCCTAGACAAGGGAGGACGTGGTAGTCAGAAACAGTCTCAATTATATTCTCTTGGAGCTCTGCAGGTGTTTTTAGCGTAAAAACCTTAAAGAAAGATAAATGAAATTACCGTTTCAGTGAGAAGGTCTTGAGATTTTTGCAGAATTTCCAAAAATGTGTTTGAACCCACCAATTCTTCTTTAGTGTTACACTTAAAGAAGTTAGACACTTAATGCAAGAAGAGATTCTGTCAAAGGCTGGTAATTTATTTGTGTTTTTGTGTTGATGTTTGTTAATGATAATTGCCTTTCCCTGTACTGTTTATTTTTAATAGGCTCCTCAAAATGGAGCATAAATACTGTAAAATCAGAACAATAATTATTCTGATCTACATATAAAGGAGTATTAAAAGATAAACAGGACACTAGTGATTTTAGGTCTTAAATGAAGTTTGATAAATGATTCAGACTGTTTAATATCACAATCTGGGCCACAGACTTGGATTTAACTTCATAAAAATAGTTAAAAGCAGTATCTCAAGACAACAGCCCAGCTTTCTAAATGTTTCTAGTTCCATTCCGATTGGTATTTGTAAACCATAGTCCATACTGAGGGATGTAGCACTGAGAAGCTCTCCAAACAACCTCAAAGCCAACTTTCATATCTCTAGTTTAAATCCCAATATCACAAGTTTAAATCCCATGGAAAAGGACCAGCTAGACCATATAGTGGTCTGCTAATGCAGCTATATTCCCTCTGTAGCAAACCATTTGGTACTTACTCAAGGATGCTCTGAGTTTAACCATAGGGTGTAAAGAAGCCCAGAAACGAAGGTGCTCGAACGCCTATATCAGCACTAAGGAGGCAGCAGGTAGAAGTATACAGGTGGTCAGAGACAAAGAAATTGTAGGAAATCCCTTGAGAGTGTCTGCATAGGTTTATACCATTAGATTAATCAGTAGGAGGGAATGCTTCCACACACTGGATCATCAGAGTAGCTGTAAGAAGTTTTTGTTTATAGTGCCAAATAATGTCCAGGTACAAGTTGGGATTTACTACAAGGGAGTGAGAATTGCCTGTAGCAAAGCATATTCAGGAATCATCTACTGATGACTAGGAAATCTTGGTAGCACAGATGTGGTACACTGGTCCTGATCGGTTCCAAGGCCAAAGAATATTCTCAGGCATGCTGAATCTACTAGCACAGATTTAGCCACATATTACTTTAAAACAAGTATTTGCACACCAAATTCCATATATAAAAGGGATTTAGGCAATTACTCTCATTTTCTTTAAAATTACTGAGCCAATGGCAGTTGTATCATTGGATTTGGGACCAATTTTAAGTCACTGTGCCTTGTCTTTCACCACTACCTTCACTGTGAGATTAGCATCCTAGTTCACAGACATAGACCAAACTTTTTTAATGTTATTCCTTTAACGCAGAATTTATATGAACAATGTGTCTGCATTAATTAAATATATGGGCTGTTATAAGTCTATATGCAATTGTATACCTCATCAGATATAAAAGATATTTATAAATATATAAATACACAATTTAACAGGTATATGAAATTAGTGTCAAGAAGTTAAACATTAGTTCCTGGATCTCCTCTCAAATCCAGTTTGAACCAAATGTGCCATGGAGGTTATAGAGGACAACTTTTGTTCCATTAATTCTGAAATTAGTAACTATAACATGTTGGTAACCTCAGTACCTTTCTTCTTCAGTGGAGGGGTTTTAATTGCTCTGTACTAAGGACCTACCATTAAGGGGTTACACGTTACTTTTAGTGTTGTTTTCTGTGGTGCAGTGGATGAAATTAGAGAATTCTCATCACAAGGATCTGTTCTCATATCTGAACGTTGGGTAATCACTTTTTATGCCCAAGAATTATGAAAGTCTGTTTGCTTCATACCCATCCCTATGTTGTCTCGTACTTCCACTTTGCAGTTCAGCATGCCTTCCTGTGAGTTCCTTTCCCTGAAGGAGGGCAGAGTTCAATGAGTGCTAATTCTCCAAAGCTTTTTCAGTACGTGTTTGCTGGGCTGTCTAGATTCCTGCTTAAAGCCTTTCCACCTCCCTGCCTTTGCACGCTCTCCTGAAGTCAGAGCCCAGCAGCTGCCGGTTCCCATAGAGCGCTTCATTAGGACACAGTGTGTGGCTCTGCGACAAGGCTTCCTCTGACAGCTCTGCCTTACGGGAGTGCATTTCTTGGTGCTATCCTTGCTTTTCTGCTGCGTAGTGGAGAAGGTGTACAGCTTTCTAAATGTGCATATATTAAGCAGACCTTTTTATTTCATTCGGAATATTAAGAGGAATGTCCTTAAATCTTACAGTAAAAACATGGCTCTCTTGTCAGACCACACCCTCTGACACAGAGTTCATTTCCACCTGTTAAGCGTCACTTGCTGGGGCTGTCCATACAGTTATGACATTTCTTTTCTCTTCTGTATAATGTGTTTAAAAAAAGCTAAGGATTACAGTTCTCAATAAACATTCTTCTCTCAGAACTGAAGAAAAGGACACACTCGTTTTCTCATCAGATTAATTAATTAATGAACCCATCAAATGCTCTTTTAAACCCTTGTCTCATCCTTTAACAATATTTCAAACTTATTCCAATATTTCCTTGAATTGCTTTGGCACATAGGGCTTCTGTGAAATCAGAGTACAGAGACAAGAGGAATGATTGGCATTTGCTGTATGGAACTACTAGCTACGTAGCAAGAGAATCTACAGCTTTTGGAGGTCCCCTTTACACTGGTTAACCTTATACACAGTGCCTCTTAGGAATCCCAAATCAGATCCATGATTCTTTATAGCAGGCTTCACTTTTGTTCCTTCTTTTTGTTTAACCTTTCACAGGTGATCTGATGGAAAGGATACACACCTTTCTGGAAGATAAAACTTTTATAAAATCCATGGTGATTAGAATTGAATAGTAAAATAAAATAACAAAAAAAAAGGCTCATGAAATAAAAAATCTTGAATGCAAAAGAAAAAGTGAAACAAAAAATATGAGAAAATATGTAACACAAACACAGAACAGAAATATTTTGCAATACTGTCTCCACTATGAAAACAATTGTGAACCGGAAAGTACAATGAACTACCATATAACATTGTTATTAAACCTATTTTTTCAAATTGTTTTAAATTTTGAATTTGCAAAGGAGAGGAGAGCCCCTAATTAACTGTAATCAGACTGTGTTTCATTATTATTGTTGTCACTGTTACTGCTCTGCAATATTTTGGATTATTTTGAAGACATTACAGAGTTGTAATTTGATCATTCAACTTAAAAAGAAGAGATACAGATTGTATTTACAATTTATGTTAATTACTTTGTTTGTGATTAGGTGATTCTGCTGTACATCATATAAATTGGAAGTCCTGAAAAGTTGTTTCTATTTCCCTCCTGCATGTTTAGAGTTAATTCCTTGAGAACCATTCCAAAAAACATTCCTGTACCCTTCCTTCTCCAACACCTCATCATCAGTCACAACGAAGAGAAGAGCTTTTTTCAGGTGGTGACAACTCTTGGACAAATGCTAACATACTTTTTTTTGCCTGTTGGAAAAAAAAGCCAGATCAGAGCTAGGCTTCATCTTTACAGCCAAGTAAGCAACTATAAAAATTAATTACTGCTTTAAGAGAGACATCTCATTCTTGTCTTTCCCTTCGGCTGTCTCTTGACCCTTTCAGTAGTACTGAACTGCTTTCCAGTCTCATCACATCCCTTTCCTAATAGAATATGTAATAGTTATGACATATATAAATGATAAATGGAGAAATAAAGGCCTAGATATGTTAAGTGATTTATTTAAAATCCCTTAAAGGGACAGTGACTGAGCTAGAACTAGACACACTAATATTTGCTTTCTGCCATAGTACCTTTTTTCCTCTCTCTCTCCTTTCAATGTTGTAGTTTTATTTTCTCCCAGAAACCTCTCCTAGAGTTTCTCTCCTCCCTCTGACCAGAAACTCAAGTCTCTTTGGGGGAGGAATTATATGTTTTGTTTTGTAAAGCCTTATTCCAGCACACTTTCATTTATCATAAACTGAACAAAGAATGATAACAAAAAATAGCAATATGACTTTATTTACATTAGCACTAGTGTGAAAGAAAGCAGTAATCTACCAGTACTTAGCATAAATAACACTTGCACATGACTTTTAGTTAAAGCTGCTATAGCCAACTGAAATGGCAAAGGGAATCACAAATATGCTGAAGCAAATTGGGTCACAAGTAAAGTCCTCTACAGATGGACCTCGTTAGTTTTCAGTGTGAAGTCAGATGATTGTGAGTGTGGCAAGAGAGAGTTGAAGCGTTTGGTCTAGCTACTCAAAGGGCATTGTGGGCAGCTGACATTACTGCTGTTCATTCTATCTTTGTGTAGAAACACACGTGCATTATGGTTATGGTGCTATGGACAACGCGTTTCTGGCAGCTACTGCCATTGCTGTCAGTACATTTTTAAGTGGGGAGAATTATTGTTACAGTATCTCAGTCCATACTTCAGTATTGTGCTGTGAGCTCTACAGTTATACAGAAATATATTACAACACATCAACAAGATTTCATTCTTAAACTTAGGTCATTAGAATCTGATTTGGGACTCCTAATCAATTTCAGTCTGGCACGGCAGCTATTTGCACCTATTCCAGACCTGCACTGATCTCTTGCACTGTACAGTCTCATGAGTTAAAAGCAGGCAAAAATAAAAAGAAAACACTTCTTAACATGCTTTCTAATAGCAAAGAATTAATAGACCTTATAACAGAAAGACAGATGTTTCAGGGTAAATAAAGCATTACGCAGCAAAGTAAAATGGTCTCTGAAGACAACACTGTACATCAAGGCCTGCCAAGTTCTTTTCTAAATCCAATTATTGAAAAGATTGGTATGAGTTCTTAAATATTTGGAGTTTTTTGCCTCCAAATTGGAGAAAGTTTACAGGAAAGTCTCAAACAGCGAGAAAAGAGACAGCAAAGTGAAAAGCCACAAGAACACAGAGGTAAGCCTACAGACTGATCCACCAAAAAAATGGTAGCAACTGCTCAGCCAAGACTTGGGAAAACTTGCAAATTCTTTTATCTTCTCTCCTCTTACTATTCATTAAATGTGAATACTTGTACATATGCATATCCATGCACGAAATTAGCACTCACAGAAAGAATTCAATTTTCTATGATGAAGCATAAATTCTTACACTTACTTCAGACATAGCATGGCAAGGCTGAAATGGTTTAAGTTTTCCACATGTTGCCTTAGTGAGATGTTCCAATCCTACCACCATCTCTGGGACTGCATATCTATATAGCTCTTATACTCTTTCTGCTCACTGTTACTGAACACTGTATTTAAAGAAGCTAGAACAATTAGCCACAGAAATTTTCATGGGATTGAGGACATAAAGTTCTCAGATCCTTTAGGATATGTAAAAATAAGTGGGCTTTAGCTTATCAAATAATTATTTACAACTGTGCAGTGTCACATAAAATGTCAATAACTATAGAGTTTTTCTTCACAGTGTTTCTCTAGCTAGACCTTTCTTTTTTTTTTTAACTTTTTCTGTCCATAATATCCCCATCACCAAGTAGTAAGGCCTATAGTTGACAGTGGAGGTACTAGTTTCTCTCTTCTTGACAGAAACTTTTACCAGATTTTCATGCCTTTTTCTCTTCTTTTTCTTCAGGCTGATGCTGAAACAGTATCTGTAGTGAGTAATGAATAGGTTTGCAATACTGGAGCTCACTGTGATTAATCTTTAATAAATTGTGTATCCTGAATTTAGCTACAAAGGCAGCAGAGTTCAAATCAGGTGCTGCTATCAAATGAAAGTACTGTAGGTAATGAAATACTAAAAAGAAAGAAGAATCAGCATGTTTGGTTAGTTGGTTTGTTGATGGGTTTGGCTTTAATTATTATTCTCAAACTGATTTTAAAACTGATATTACATAAATTAATTGGGAAATAAAGTGGTTAATCCAAGAAGCTATTCTACACAATTCAGGAGATACAGAGGTGGAATAACATTTTTTTGTTGTGTTTACATAGCAGTATAGGATGGTCACAAGTGACCTTAAAAATATGTTCCAGATGGTCCAATGAAGTGAATACTTCAAAAACAAATCAGAAAAATGAGCTTCATAGTTAAAGGTATAAAACACATAAAAGAATAATGGTTATTTGTACTAGTTAAAGAGCTATTTATTAATATTGAAGACTTTGCATTGTGTAGTTTTAGCATACTTGGAGTTCTGCTGTTATTAATTATTGTTTTTCATTTTGTGGTCATCAAACTATATAAGGTTTCACACATATTTGAAGACTAGGTTATTCATATATTAAAATAAATTACAGGCGCTTAATCTGCATTCAGAATTAAGGCAAGAAATACATAAAAACAGGGGAAAAAGAGGTGTACCATTTTACAGGTATAGTAATCTCAGAAACTATGTGTTTTAGATGATCTCTTGTCTGTAGTATCTAAACAAATCGATGGAGCTAAAGTGCAAAAAGGATAAATAAATATTCCAGTTCATGTAAGAACTTAAAAGACTGTCAAGAAGTTGAAACTTCTTGAAGGACACGACTAACACCTGGACCTTGAAATATTTTACCTCTCCAAAAGACAGGCACTACTGAAAACTTGTCTGTAATCACAGAGTCGAAAATGAAAGCAGAAGATCTGACTTTTAATTGACTTGTCTAATCTCTGTCCAAGGAAGATTCAGCTGCAGTAGAAATGAATATTCAGACATTTGTTTTAGCAATCTTACAATTCAAGAAGAAAATCTGAGATAGTGAGTATTCTGGAATATAGGTGCATACTAAGTAAGGCAATAAACATTTTAGAGATATTCATCAGGAAAAAGTTCAATCAATTAAATTATAATCTTTTCTACAGAAGAGTCAGCATAGTGAGAAAAGTTCAGTTGAGCATCAAAGCATTCATAAGCAA
>NW_009708435.1:0-8459 GCF_000703405.1 Apaloderma vittatum | reverse complement strand
ACACGTGACAACATTGACCTAAAAATGCCTCAGCTATGCCGAAATTCTGTTTAGCACGGAATTTTCAAACTCTGGATCAAAACAGATGTATTCTCTGTAGTCACTAATGCTGGCAATTACATCTAGTTGCTTATGAATTCATCTTGCACAATCTGCAATTACTGTACAAACTAGAGAACTATCCAGGGAGTTCCTATTGTGTGCAGGAAGCTCAGCAATCCTGGTTTCTAAAAACAGTAGCCAACTGAGTTTTCATGTGCCCCACTTCTGTAATATTACATATAATCACATTTTATTTTGCTTTCCACCTCAAGACCTTTTAAAAATCCATTTCTTTTTGTATAAGTGACAAGAACACACTCTTCTGAGACAGTAACTAATGCTATGATTTCAGCAGGGATGAGGGTAAGCCTATTCAATCAATTAGATCTGTTCCTTAATATCTTCCATTTCATCACAGTCCTAGATATTGACCCACTTACAGCACTTACAGAAAGTTCAGAGCTTCTCCAGACTTTGGGAATTTTAGTTATCTTTATGTTTTATTACTATGATGATTTTTATTCCATTCTCTTCGATACTGTAAAGCAGCAGAAGCTGATGCAATACCTGACAAATTTTACCTCGTTTTCCACCAGTACTTCTTTGAGTCTTATGACACCTAGACAGCCTAGATATATGGACAATTCCTACAGGAAGCAGGAGACTCCCTTGACTCGCTCCTCCTGGATGGGTGGTCACACTCAAATATTTGTGGTCAATAGGTCAATGCCCAGTTGAAGACCAATGTTCCTCAGGGGCTGGCATTGAGACTGATGCTGTGTCAGGGCAATCCCAAGCACAAATACAGGCTGGACAATGACTGGATCGAAAACAGCCCTGCAGAGAGGGACCTGGGGATGCTGGTAGATGAAAAACTGAGTATGAGCCAGCAATGTGTGCTCACAGGCCAGAAAGCCGATCACATCTTGGTCTGCATCAAAGGAAGCATGGCCAAGACCTCAAGGGTGATGATTCTGCCCCTCTACTCTGCTCTCATGAGACCCCCGTTGGAGTACTGTGTTCAGCTCTAGGGCCCACAACATAAAAAAACACATGAGCCTAGTGGAGTGGGTGAAGATGATCAGTGGGTTGGAGCACCTCCCCTATAATGACAGGCTGAGACAGTTGGGGCTATTCAGCCTAGAGAAGAGAAGGCTCTGGTGAGATACTTTCCAGTACTTAAAGGGGAGGGGCTACAAGAAAGAAGGGCAGGGACTCTATCAGGGTTTGTAATGATAGCATGAGGGGTAACAGTTTCAAACTGTAAGAGGGCAGATTTAGATTAGATATGAGGAAGAAATTCTTTACTGTGATGGTGATGAGACACAGGAACAAGTTGCCCAGCGAAGTTGTGGAAGCCCCCTCTCTGGAAGTGCTCAAGGCCAGGTTGCATGAGGCTTTGAGCAAACTGGTCTAGTGGGAGGTGTTCCTGTTCATAGCAGGAGGGTTGGAACTCAATGACCTTTAAGGTTGCTTCCAACTCAAACCATTCTACAATTTTATGATTCTCTGATTTCCATCTAATCTCCAACTGGTTATACTTAGGCTTACTGCTTAAATCTACTGGATTTATCAGCCCAGTCAGAAGAAGTGAACTCTTTCTTCTTAATTTTCATTGAGTGTTGATTTTCTAGTCTTTCAAGGGTGGCGAAAGTGATAGAATTAATTGTAATATTAAAAAACGTATCTTAATACATGACCCACAAACAGTCAACACAGGTCCTTCTTCGTCTCCTACAGGAAAGTTCCAGAACCGAAGACTGGACACTGAATTTTTCTCCATGTTTTTTTCTTTTTTCCCCTGTAAGTCTTGGTTACCACTCTGTCTGCTAGTGCTGCTAAATACAAGTTTCAAGAAAAAAAATGTAGACTTGATGGTTCATTGAGATCTTTGGTTTTATGGACGTCTCTCTTCAGTTTCTATTTAGATCTTGTCTGCATGGTATTGACATAATTCCTAACATTGTATCCTTCCCATCTTTTATTCAGATGCCTTCTAGGTAAATTTATCCTCTGTTTTCCTTTGTGATCTGTTGTAGATTTCCATATCTTTGTGCACCTACAAAGAATTTTGAACCAATTACATGCAAAATATAATTGAGCTGAATATAATTGTAAGTAATTTCAGTTAAGACTGATTATGTTTGTATAAGAGAAGGAAAAAAGTGATTTCAAAAACAGGCACATATTTCACCATAAGAAAAGATGCTTTTTGTATTGTTTGACAAACATCTTGGCACTTCAACACTCTTCTGTGTTCTGAATAGACTATTCAGTATAAATCATTTTTTATTATAGCATGCACTGTTCTTGATAATAAACTTTTAAATACTATTTATTGTGTTACTCATACAAAACCAGCACCTTTTCGATAACAGCAACAGTTTCTGTCACAACAAGTAATGATTTTAATAAAAGGCTATGGGAAACTTTGATACTCCAAGAAAAGCTAATAGTACCCACCAGTTAGTGCTTTTCCCACTCAGACCATTTTGTTATACACAACTGCATAATCCTGTCCTTTCTCTGGAAAGGTCTAATGATTACCTCCCAGCAGCTGTAAAGTAATTGTTGTTGTATGACCGGCAAATAGCTATGCAAGTAATCAGAGAGAGATAGAATAAAACAAGCAAACTGAATAACACCAAACCCTTTGATTCTCACATTAAACATTAAAACATTAAAACACCATTTTAACTTTTCCATGACTACAGAGACCGTTTAGCTCTCTACATTTGTCTCATATGACCAATTAAGCTACCCAACACTGCTTACAGGATTGACAGTCCTAATAGTACTTCAGCAATATGAGTGATAACGGAACTCTCTTAAACCCATCCACTTGTGGAGTATGGGATAGGCATTAAAATAGTGCAGATGGTCTTGGAGTGGAGGGATTTGTTATTTCCACATAATTAAGTTTCCAAGAGGTCTTCTTGAACCCCTAATTTAAAACACAAATCCCAAGAGGTTTCATGTCTCTTCCTCCAGGACACTTCCGGCTACAAGTTTCCTTTTTTGGATAGATTTGTATTCTGACAGATAGTGGTATTCTTACTCTACTCATTTGTAGACTGGCTTTAAGAAGGTAGCCAAACAGGTCCTAGGTAGAAAAGCCTACCCATTGCCTCGACATTGAAATGTCCTTTCCGCTGCCTGATGACGTGCTAGGATAGTAAGTGCTGTCTTCAATGCTAGGTGTCACTTGAACTGTCTTCAGAATCTTTTTTGGAGTTGAGACTGAAATACTTGGAGAGACAATGTAGAGGAAGTGCATACTGGTTATACTACTGTCATTAAAAAAAAAGTTACAGACTTTGACTTCAAAGGCTTTAAGCCCAAGACCCTTCATTCCCGCTCGGTCCCCATGTGTTGTCTGGTCTAGTCGAGAGGTGGCGTCCCTGCCCAAAAGAGGGAGGTTGGACTAGATGATCTCTAAGGTTCCTTCCAGCCTAGGCCATTCTATGATTCTATGACATTCACATTCAATTATACGAAAAAATCATAAATTATATATATAAGTATCTTAATGATGGGTAGTTTACCTCAACAGCTTCAGAAAGCTATTTTTCTTATGACACATAGATACAAACTCATTAATTAAATTTCTCCCACAATTTATTCTGCTCCTTTTAGATAGTGTTGACTTTGCACCAGCGACTTTCTTGACTTTGAGTAAAAAAGTGAACCTTTCTTCAGTTATTCAGGACTCTTTTTATGTCCCATACCATCTGATACATCTGATTTATACATCCTATTAACTCAACTTTGCAGTCATGCCTGTCTATCTTGAGCAGCAATCAGATTTTATTCATATCTTTTCACTCTTCTCTCAAAGACCTGTGTAACACTTGTTAGGATCCTATCTTAATTTTATCGAGCTTTGAAAGAGGCAAAAGATACAGCAGCCCTCTGACCTGACCTGCTACGTTAGTTAGGCCAATCATTTTCACTGTGACTTCAGGAAAATGGTAATTTGTAATTTTATAAATGATTTAAGTTTAAATTTAAACATTTATGGTGACTTTTTATTGGTAAAAACCACAAAGCATGCTTCTGGGTATTGTAAACCCAAAGCATTAAATAATTAATCATTATTAATCATTACTATGAATAGCACATGGGATTTGCAACTATTGAACTGAACTAAGCATACAGAATGTAAACTGAAAAAAGCTTGGTCAATGAATCCAGGCAACTGTTTCTGTGTTCCTTCACTGTTTTTATGTGAACAGGAAAATACCATACGTCACCTGAAAAAGCAAATGTATGAGTTATTTCCATTTATATGAAAATAGAAGTTTTCCTTTCCTAATTCCAGCACTTCTTGAACCTATTTCACCATGTATGAAAAACTTATTTTGTCTGGAAATAAGTCAGCGAACCTATTTCTCACTAGTATGTGATTTAGCTCCAGGTTAAGTCACATAGGTATTTACATGTAAACTAAAATCTCTGCTGCCATGCTAGTTAACCAAGACCTAAAGAATAAAGTCACAAGAGCTTAAGAAGCCATTCAACTTGTCCTAAGACAGACACGTAAAATATGGTCAGCAGAAAACGTCTGTTAGTCCGCAATGATGATATAGGGTAGCTCTTTGTTAACTGTAGAAGCAGTCCTGCCATATCACTCACATGTAGACACTGACCTGTAGGCACCTAATCTCAGATGTCTGCACAAAATTCACCCTATCTGAGTCTAGTCTTTCTTGTGGCTGCATTGAAAAATGTTAAAAAGCTGTAATGCCGTTGAGAACCTCCTTGTTACGAGGACTAGGAAACATGAAGAATCACTGACAGTGTTCAGTAATCAATACAGGTGATAATGAAAATATATAGGAAAGCATTTGGTGTTGTGAATCTCCATCCTTGAATGTAAAATAAGCCACCATAATCATGGAGAAAGATGTCTTTAAGACAATACCTTTCCATTACTAATATGTTAGACTGAAAAAACTATACAGGAATTATAGATAATGTATACAGTATGTATAGTCCTTTATTACACATTCTGAAGTTTCTGTTCTGCACTAGGTACAAAGACACAGTACTATAAAAGTGAGTCCCATAGTGCAGTATCAGTCATTCTAAAGAATTGAGCAATCCACATAAGTTTTACACGAATTTAGGCTATGATGCATTCCTTTACTTTTGAAAATAATATGTTTAGGCTATTTATGAAGTAAACCTAAGGCAAGCCCATTAAACTTTCTGAATATTACTTAAGAATGAGTAAAAAAGGTGTTCCAAGCAAATATAATATTTAAATTTCAAATCTCCATGTCGATTTTCAAAAAAAGAAATACTTTTTACTCAAATATTTTACACATGCATATTCAGTGTATGAATTTTAAGTGCTCGAGTGAAATGGATAAACATCTTCATAAATATGCAGCTGCTGATCCTACAATAAAGTGTCGAACACTTAAAACAGCTGAGTAAAAGCTGTATACCCCATGCTTCCTAAACTGTTTTTAAGTAAAAGTTGTGCTTGTGTTTAGCAATAGAGAAACAAGTATGTCAGCAGATCTGCATGCTTCATATTTTAAATAACTTCAGATGTTGTTTAAATGTTCTTTGTGCCTTTCCTACGGTTTAGCAAGAAACATCACTACACACAGCACAAATGGAAGCAAGGCACTATTATCAACTCAGCCATCACAGTGTATCTTTTATTTTTATATTGGCAGCCCTTCAATACTTGTCATATTGTGAGCATAACTCTCCATTAAATCATGTTGTTAGACCTGAGGGAAGAGGAAGAAAAGCAAAACAACACAAACAAACTTTCTTTCCCAAATTAGTTTTGAAAACCTAATTATGAATTATCAATAAAGCAGTCTGTTCATACTCTGGATGTTTAGAGAACATTTTAAAAAAAAGAATGTTTGAGCCTTGTCTGTTAAACCAATTACTGACCTATGATTTCAAGCTAAATTAAAACCAGACTGAACCTAAACAATTCCTGCTACTTAGACAGTATCAGTGAAATGTGTAGGATCCTTTTCAAATGTCGTATACTTCACTTCTCCACTTTTTGAACTGCTCTTAGTAGACCCTTGAGGAGAGATCAACAGAACTTGACACCTGCGGTGTAACCTCTGCTTTAGTCATTTGGTTCAATTGCCTCTATACAGGCAACTAGTTACAGATATTTGTGATATACGTCTGTGAGCAAACAAATTATGTCAATGAAAACAGACATTTGTAGGATGAAATTTGTCTGAAGAAGATCCCTAACACATGTAAAGTGTTCTGAAGCACCTGGGGTTCTTTTGTGGGCATCTGAAGTTAGATGAGGAAAATCCCATTTGAATTCCTGATGGAAAAGTTTTACATGAGATGTTATGCAAACCTCTACTGGCAATCTTGTCCTAATGAGGAAGGAAAAAAACGGATAAAGACACAGTAGTCTAAGATTAACAGAGAAGACAGTTGCTAGCCTGGTCCAGTGGCAACAAAATAAGATAAATCTGTGGACAAGAACTTAGAAACAGTGTCCTATATACTATATATCTACAAAAGTCTATCTATATACTGCATGTAGCAGTAAATCTGTGCCTCATATTTACTGTTTCTTATTATTCAGAGAGAGAGGAGGTGCTGATTTTTTATTTTTTATTTTTCTTCTGGTGGGGTGGACTTTTTTTTCTATTTGTGTTGTGTTTTTATTCTCCCAGTATTTACAAAGTAGTTACAATTAAATATCCTGCTCATTATTTTGTCCTTATACATTGATTAGAACTAGTAGCTACTGGTTAGTATTTTCTGACAGTTTTGTTTTCTTACAAATCCAAGTTTGAATCAGCTGGTAAAGAACTTTAAGAATTTGAAAGAATTATCCAGAAATTGGGACTCATTTTCTGAGAAACAACTTTCTTAATGATATGATGTATCAGAATGAATGCAAACTTTTATTGTTTGGGAAGGTTATACATGATGGTGTGGCTAGTTAAAGAAAGTAATAAATTGAAGCAAAAATAATAATAAAATAAACAGAACAAAACTCCACAGCCTTATATACATGTGTAAAACAATGTACTGCTTGGACACTAAAGAGAATAATCAGCTGTTCCCTGCAGTGGTAAGAAAAGCCTTGACAGCTGTGAACCAATTATGGCCTCTGAAGCCTTCACCAAGCCCTAATCAAGAAAACTGTTTGTTGTCTTCCAGACACTGCAAAGTAAACAACATGACTGAATGCCTTGCAAGCAAGGAGGAGATTTCTTAGGCATAAAACCTCTGAACTGTCTCTGGGTGTATTTGTATTCCTCTCAGAAGATGGAGAATTTTCTGAAATAATAAATTAAGTATATTCCCCAAAGAGATCATCTTAAGAAATAATTCTGACGTAACATTTTCAGCTCCTTGTCTTTCTGTTACTGAACCTTTAACTCTTTTCTTCATGGAAAACTTTCATAACACCTCACTTTATTCATCTGAGTCTACCCCACCCCTTCCAAATTCCTAAGTGAAAGCATACCCAGAGCCAGAAATATTCATAGCACTTGTCCAGAATACTTAAAATTATGCAGGAAAAGTCTCTCATTGATCAAACCTGACTAGTTTACTGCTGCAAATGCCTGCAGTGAGCTTCATTTAAAACTTGGATTAGCCAGCTGCTGCATTTGGCTCCAAAGATCCTATCCAAGGGGGTGAGGTCAGGGAGTTTGTGTGAGCATGGGAAGCTACAAAGGGCTAGGAGCTGTAAATTCAGTGGACTTGAAGGAGTAAAGAGTGTTAAATCATGGTGCAGGGGTTATTTTCTGTGGATGGAACATAGAAACATAACCAGAAGAAAGTTAATGCCAAAATCATAGCGTTGAGACCAGCTCTCTGACAGCAAGCTAATATAAGATTCGGTTCACAAGAAGCCTTTAAACTGTTTTCTCTCTGTGGATGTGGTATATGTGTTTGATACTTACACAATCCAAGTTTATCACATCAGGGCAGTAAATACAGTGTATCTTAGACTATAGGGTTAAATAATTTGGGACACAATTAAGCAAAGAAGACCTGGAATGAGAGAAGATAAACAAATTTCACTAACAGTAAACTAAAAAGAACCATGAGAGAAACCCAGTTGTGAACGGGAAATTTGGATATTTTTTCAAAAAGAAGATTGCAGCCTTTCTTGATTTGAGCTGAAAATAAAAGTCTATGATACTGGCCTAGCTTTCTTAAAAAGCTATTCACAAGGATGTGTTCATCTCTTTGCCTAGCTCACCTTCCTAAATTTCAAGATCAATCAAATTCAAAATTTAAAAAGCAAAATCTAAACAGAAGTTTAGTCTGGTCTGATTTTGACATGGAACCACAAATTGTGCCCGGATTCATTCCAGTCTGAACCTGGCTTTTGTCATCTTCTTAATGAATCTAGGCTCTACTTTGAAGTTAATAAAATAATAAATAATAAA
>NW_009708434.1:14644-30562 GCF_000703405.1 Apaloderma vittatum | reverse complement strand
TCACCACCCTTTTGGTGAGGAAGTTTTTGCT
This sequence comes from Apaloderma vittatum, assembly GCF_000703405.1. Classification (NCBI taxonomy): domain Eukaryota; kingdom Metazoa; phylum Chordata; class Aves; order Trogoniformes; family Trogonidae; genus Apaloderma; species Apaloderma vittatum. The sequence goes on along the minus strand of NW_009708434.1, from coordinate 30,531 downwards.
AATGTCCAATCTAAACTTCTCTTGGCCCAACTTGAACCCATTCCCTCTTGTCCTATCGCTGTTCACTAGGGAGCAGAGGCCAACACTCGTCTCAGTACAGCTGCCTTTCAGGTAGTTGTGGAGAGCAATAAGGTCTCCTCTCAGCCTCCTCTTCTCCAGGCTGAGCAGCCCCAGCTCCCTAAGCCTCTCTTCATAAGACTTACCCTCTAGCCCCCTAATCCTTCTGGTTGCCCTTCTCTGCACCTTTTCCAGCACCTCGATGTCCTTCCTGTACTGTGGAGCCCAGACCTGCACACAGCACTCGAGGTGCGGCCTCACCAGTGCCCAGTACAGGGACACAATCACTTCCCTGGTCCTACTGGCAACACTATTCCTAGTAGTATTGATTGGACCAGGATGGCCAGGATGCCATTGGCCTTCTTGGCCATCTGGGCACGCTGCTGTCTCCTTACATACTTCGGATCAGTATTTCAATTTTCATTAAATGGCTTTGGATGCAGGGTCTCACTGATTTTATTTATTTATTTGTTTTTTCTCCTCATGGCAGTGGTATCTCTATCCATAGATTGGCCTTGGCCCAGTTGTCCAGCCTGTCCCAATCTCTCTGAAGAGCCTCTCTACCTTCCAGCAGATCAACACTTCCTCCCAGTTTTGGGTCATCTGTAAACTTATTACGGGTGCACTCCATCCCCTCATCCAGGCCATTGATGAAGATGTTAAACAGAAGTGGTCCCAGCACTTAGCTCTAGGGGACACCACTCGTGACCGGCCGCCAGCTGGATTTAACTCCATTAACCACAACTCTTTGGACCTGGCCATCCAACCAGTTCCTAATCCAGGCAAGAATATGCCCATCCAGGCCATGGGCAGCCAGCTTTTCTAGGAGAATGCTGTGGCAAACTGTCACATGCCTTGCTAAAGTCAAGGCAGACAACATCCACAGCCTTTCGCTCATCCAGTAAGCAGGTCACCCTGTCATAGAAGGAGATCAGACTAGTCAAACATGAACTCCTGCTGACTGGGCCTGATCACCTGGTTGTCCTGCATGTGCCTCATAATACAGCTCAGGATGATCTGCTCCATCAGCTTTCCCGGGACCGAACTGACAGCCTGTAATTCCCTGGATCATCCTGCCATCCCTTCTTATATATGGAGGTAACATCAGCTGACTTCCAATCCGATGGGACCTCTCCAGTCAGTCAGGACTGCTGATAAATGATGGAGGGTGGCTTGGTGATCACTGCTGCCAGCTCTTTCAGCACTCTTGGGTGCATCCCATCTGGCCGCATAGACTTGTGTACATCTAGGTGTTGCAGCAGGTCAGTGACCACCTCCTGCTGGATTGGGACGGGGGTTTCCTGCTCCCGGTCCCAATCTCCTAGCTTAGGGAGTTGGATTCCCTCCATATAGCTGTCCCTGTTAATAAAAACTGAGGCAAAGAAGACATTAAGCACTTTAGCCTTTTCCTCATCTGATGCCACTATTTGTCCTCTCAGATCTAACAGGGGATGGAGGCTCTCCTTGACCTTTCTTTCATTAATATATTTATAGAAACTTTTTTTATTGTCCTTAACTATAGAGGCCAGACAAACTTCAAGCTGGGCTTTGGAGCTTCTGATTTTTTCCTACATAGCCTCACAACATTTTTGTAGTCGTCATGAGTTGCCTGCCCTTTTTTCCAAAGTCCATAAGTCCTCTTTTTCTCCCTGAGTGCCAGTCAAAGCTCCCTGTTAAGCCAAGCAGGTCATCTGTGCCTCGAGCTGGATTTACGGCTAACAGGAATGACCTGCTCCTGCGCCTTCAAGACCTCTTTCTTAAAGAGCATCCAGCCTTCCTGGACTCCCAAACTCCTCAGTACTGATTCCCAAGCAACTCTGGCAATAAGACAGCTAAACAAGTTAAAATCAGCCCTACTAAAGTCTAAAATGGCAGCTTTGCTTCACCCCTTTTTGACATCTCTAAGAATAGAAAACTTTATCAGTTCATGGTCCCTGTGCCCAAAACACCCGCCAGCTGCACTTGTGCTCCCAGCCTTCACCTGTTTATAAAGAGCAGGTCCAGCAGGTCTCCTTCCCTGGTTGGTTCACTCACCAGCTGTGTCAGGAAGTTTTCCTCGACACATTCCAGGAACCTCCAGGACTGTTCCCTCTCTCCTGTTTTGTAGTTCCAGCAGACATCAGGGAAGTTAAAGTCCCCCACAAGAGCAAGTGTCAGCAACTGAGAGATTTCACCCAGCTGTTCATAGAAGATCTCATCTACCTCATAATCCTGGCTGGGAGGCCTATAATAGACTCCAACAGCCACATCGACTTGTTAGCTTTGCCCTTAATCCAAAAAGACTCAACCTTCTCTCCTGTTTTGTAGTTCCAGCAGACATCAGGGAAGTTAAAGTCCCCCACAAGAGCAAGTGTCAGCAACTGAGAGATTTCACCCAGCTGTTCATAGAAGATCTCATCTACCTCATAATCCTGGCTGGGAGGCCTATAATAGACTCCAACAGCCACATCGACTTGTTAGCTTTGCCCTTAATCCAAAAAGACTCAACCTTGTCATCACTATACTCCAGTTCGGCACATTCATAGCTATTCCTTGTACACAGGGCCACCTCCCCACCTCTCCTTCTTTGCCTATCCCTCCTGAAGAGTTTGTAGCCATCAGTTGTGGCACTCCAGTCACGTGAGGCATCCCACCACATTTCTGTGATAGCCACTGTGTCAAAGTTTTCCTGTGGCATCATGGCTACAAGCTCCTCTTGTTTGTTGCCCAGGCTGCACGCATTGGTATATAAGCACTTTGGGTGAGCTAACGATCCCAACACCTTTTTGTGGGAGTGGGTCCTAATTCCTACCTGAACCTTCTCAAATGTTTCCAGCATCACTGCCCCTTGCCCCTTGGTTTTCTGTTGCATCTCTATTCCCCATCTCTACTGAGATGGGGGCATGAGAGTTTTTGCTAGCATACCATCCTGCAGACTCTGGCATATTTTCCCTGGACTTATTCTCAGTGAGCCCAGATTTAAATCCTTCCCCCATCAAACCTAATTGAAAGCTCTGTTAATGAGCCCTGCTATCTCCTGCCCCAGGATCCTCTTCCCACTCTGGGATAGGTGCATCCCATCTCTTGCCAGTAGACCTGGTGACTTGTATACCAACCCATGATCAAAAAACCCAAATCTATTATGGTGACACCAATCCTGGAGCCATGAGTTGAGCTGATGACTCTTCCTGGTAACTTCCTCATTCATCCCTGTCATTGGAGGGATAGATAAGAACACAGCCTGTGCCCTTGATCCCTTGACCAACTGCCCTAGAGCCCTAAATTCCCTCTTTATTGATTTTCAGCTTCTTGTCATAATTTCTTCACTACCCACCTGAAAGACCAGCAGTGGGTAATAATCTGAAGACCTGACAAGGGTGGGAAGTCTGTCTAGGGCATCCTTTGCCTGGATACCCGGGATACAGCAGACCTCTCTGTGAAGCGTGTCTGGTCTGCATATCGGTCCCTCTGCTCCCCTCAGGAGGGAGTCACCCACTACGATGACCCACCGATTTTTCTTTTCAGGGTCAGTTTTGATGGCCAGTCTGGGGTGAGAGGACTTCGGTCACGCTTATAGCCTACTTGAGCTCTCTCTCTTACTTACAACCTGCTTCTCCTACAGAGTACCCAAACTGTTCTGCAAGGGCACTGCAAGCAGAGCACTTCTTAGGAGAACATGCCTGCTCAGTTTTTTTGTCAAGCAGAGACCTGGTCCAGTTGACCCTTCTCCTCTCCTCTTCATTCACCTGACCCACAAGTGCCAAAGCCCCATACCTATTGTGCAACGGTAACGAGGAAGCTCTTTGGTCACCTTCTTCCTCTGGGTGGCAAGAGGATGCAGGATCTTCTTCTTCTCGTGCAGCCTGTACCTGAGGGCTCTTTCAGGGATGGCAGAGCCTGGTTCCACCAGTCAGTCTCCCTTTTACATGCCACCATGCAGAGCAGATCATCCACCTGTTTGCATCTAAGAGAGGTGTTGCCATGGCTACCCACCATTGCAAGTGCCAGGCACCTGCGCTCTCTGAATCCAGAGGCCTGGACGCCTGCATGTTTGCGTGGGTCCTCTGTCTAAGTGCCTACAGTTTTTCTAAGAGCCTTTGGCCAGGTTGCAGCCTGGTGGCACACGATTAACCACGGCTGATGCTGGCTCCACTCACGCTAGCTCAGCTGCCCATCCTCCAGCTGCCGGCCTGTGGCACAGGATTTTCCTGGCTTTAAAAAGGCCCCAGAAAGAGCTTACTTCTTGTTTAGATCACAGTTGTCCTCTGCAGACGGTTCTTTTTCTGAAAGCAAGAGAATTATTACACTTTTATAAGAAGCAGTTACTACGAAATAGGAAGGGAAGCTGTTATTTTTTCTATGGGTTACGTACTTGATGTACAGGTTTGATGCAAATTGCTTTACGTAATTGTAAAAAAAAAACCAGAACACTTTGCTGTCAGTAAAATGAATTTGTTGCAAAAATTGGTTTGTTATGACCAAATACAATACTAGAGTCTAAATGAGAAGCAATGCAACATGAGAATCTTAGAGCTGAAGACAAGAGTTCAGTCATGCAATGCAAAATTGTTATATTGCAACTGATGAAGACTCTGCAGTAGTATGAAATAATTCTTGTTTCTGGGCTATTCACCAGATAACTGCATAGAAGAATATGGCTTGTATATGCTTTTTTTTTTTTAGTACAAATATTAATCTATTCTCAGGAACATTGTATTTTGTCAGCAAAGGATTGTATTTCTCACTAGGAATATATGTTGTAAATAACTAGAAAGTGACTTATATGTTATTCGACTACAGTTTTATGAAGATATGCTGTATACTTGCATGCTTTATCAGAATTTGCATTACTTTTTGTGTCTTTCAAGTGACAATAAGAGGATGCTCACTGGATTTGTTAAGGTGGAAACCTTTTCTTTAAAAAACCTTATTAAATCTGGTAGTTTTGTGTTTTTCAGAAGAAATTAGGTATACTTCCACACCCTGAAGAAATATAAAGAACCTAGCATACTTGTGAAAATACTCAGAAGTTATATAGCTTCAAATTTACAGTTAGTTCACCAGCAAAGTATCGAAGAAAGAGATGGACAATACTAGAATAATGAATCTGTCCTGAATTTGTATTAGTTATTGTTAGTTTTAATTGCTGATCTTTTTTCTATTTTGAATCAGACATCCTCGTACAAGAATATGTAAAATTTGGGTCCTTGGACACATATTTGAAAAAGAACAAAAACGTTATCAATATCTTGTGGAAGCTGGAGGTAGCCAAACAGTTGGCGTTAGCCATGCATTTTCTGGTAAGTAGTTTATTTACTCTTGAAACTCTGGAGGGTATTTTGAAAGGGACTGGGCCTATAACAGATAGTTAGCAGATGGCCAAGGACATGCCTTTGTATCTTGTGCAAAGTATAATTGCGTTTTCCATTCTTCTTTGATGTTTTATGTTTTATCATGAAATAAAAATGTATTTCCAGTAACATTTTTCTCTCCGCAGAATCAGTCCTTCCTGGTTTTCCCACCTCGGCTCACAATGCTGAACATTCGCTGTTCCCTGGTAGTTAACCACTGAGAAGGGAAAACACTGTACTGTTTAAACTTTGAGTACATTTTTTTGTGTACATTAAGCCCCAACCTTACAGTCTCTTTACTTCAACATCAAGTCTGTTATTTGAGAGAGGATATTTGATTAAGATGAATCTTCCCTTTAACAAAATCTAATTGTTCTTTCATCAATTTTAGATGGATCATACTGATGGATCAGTGTTCTTCTGAGTTAAGATACATCAAATAGTTTTAAACTTGAAACTTTAGGTAGATAATTAAAGAAAGTTTTCTAGAAACCATAACTCTGAGAGGAACTGATGAACTGCCTGAGATTTGATGAATTTAATCTATGTTCATTATTTTCTTTGCTGACATTTCGCTCATGCTGTAATGTATTTTTGTCAAATACCTCTTCAACCATAGGATTTTTTTTGTCAGTATGTAAAAGATGCATTTCTGTTCATAGGAGGATAAAGGCCTTGTTCATGGGAATGTCTGTGCAAAAAACATCTTGCTTATCAGAGAGGAAGACAGGAAGTCTGGAAATCTTCCGTTTATAAAACTAAGTGATCCCGGCATCAGTATTACGGTTTTGCCAAGAGATAGTAAGTCTTTGTGTCACCTTTCTCGTGGAATGCTTCTGACTTGACAAATTAGTTTTAGGGTGCTTTTATTCTGATGACCATCTAAGGTACTTCTGTTACAATATCTTCCTTCATTTATCTATCAATTTAAAATAATTTCTGCAATCCTAGTCAGCAGTTTTGAGTGTATCTTCTTTATCAGCAAATAGCTACAGGAAATAAAGCTGCAGTTCTCCATTGTTTGACGAGCTTTTTCACGCTGTTCTCATTTTCAAATTTATTTTCACTTGTAGTACTATTGGTGTGCTCTAATGTGACATGAATAAGTCTAAGCAGGTAGTGGCTGGACTTAGTATCCTATTATTGATTAAGACTAAATTGTTGTATTTTATAGCTTGGAGAAGCTTTCAAAGCTGACAGTAACTGCACTTTTGAAAATGCCTGGCATTTGAAAATCATCTTCGGTGCATTTCTTGGTGAATACCTCTTTAGGTATCACTTGATGCTAAAAATACTGGATTATCATCTGCAGTTGAAGCTTGTTCTAATGCTTTATAAACAGCACAATTAACCAAATTAAATTGAAAGTGCATGCAGGATTGTAATGCTAATGAAACTCAGGTAATCTTACTATTCTTTATTTCATCTTCTTAATAAATTTGGAAAAATAAACACATTATACTTTGTGATTTTATACATGCCAAAAGAAATTACACAATTTGATGTCATTGTTTTCCAGTAAACTGTTTAAACTCTCCCTTTTAAAAGGAGAAGCTGACATTTATCTTATGAGATTTCATTTTAAGGCGCTCTAAATCTACATTAGTACAAAACCATCTTTAAACTTGTTACTACAATCAATATCATAAGTTTAAAAATCAAGTGGTATGACATTTCATTGTTACAGCACCTTTTACTGTGCCATAATGTGCCAGCCACCAGCAAAGTGCCTTTTTACTCTGTGGGATAGCTACTAAATTTTGGGAGAAATACAGAAGTCAGAGCAAAAAATATAACATGGACACAATGCTAAGGCAGTTTTATAACATTAGGCTTATATTTTACAATAAAACTAATGGTCCTGTGCATAAACGCTTTTGTTCATATTCTGTAGCTTTATTTTTTAGGCAAGGTCAAAAAACACCGGTGGGTACTAAAAGCACATTACAGAGTGAAATACCTATGTATACTGAAGTAGTTTTTATTAAATCAGAATTTTCTGGTTTTATTATTCACCTTAACATGATGTTTCCTTTGTGTGATTCTACAGTTCTTCTTGAGAGAATACCATGGGTTCCACCTGAATGTATTGAGAATCCCAAACAATTAAGTCTGGCCACAGACAAATGGAGTTTTGGTACTACTTTGTGGGAAATATGCAGTGGAGGAGACAAACCTCTGAGTGCACTGGATTCTTCAAGAGTAAGTATTACTGGATTTACAGTCAAAACAGTTCTTTGGACAATTGTGATTTGAAATACTTGCTGTTGTAACTGAATCATCATGTGTAGTTGTGTGGCTCATGACCACTGTTGGAAAAGGGTGCTTTTCCTGGTAGGTAATTATCAGAACTGTGAATTTGAGGTTTGGTTTTATATCCTTTGTTTTAATTTTTATGGAGACAAAGTACAGTGTTGCCAGTACTATCTTGATCTTGTTTCTGTTGCTTTATTACAACAGTGTATCACTTCTAAAAGTATTCCTAACAATGCACATAGATTTTTTAATTGGCATTGTTTTATTAATTGAGCATTTTAAATACTGTAAGACTTCTTGTGTTGCTGACAATTCTACTCTTTTAGCTAAACCAGAAATGTTAACTTTGTCTCAGCTAGGGGCAGAGGGTGAAGCAGAAACACATTCCATAAAAATATTATTTCTTATTTATTTGCTTCCTTATTTGGAAGCAAAAAGATTGTTTCCTTTATTGTGCTACACAACGATTTGTAGTATTATTTTTTTAAATGGGCTGTACCTTTTCACAAAGCTTGATCGGATTTCTCAGGTGTTGTAATCAGTTCATACAATAAGTTCCATTGTCTACCTAGACCTAATTTATGTATATCTAGGTATTTCAGAAGTTGTCGTCCTCTCCTGTGCTAGTCGACATTCTTTTGTAATACTCATAAAGCTTTTTACAACTTGTGAAGCTCAGACAGCTCACAGATGGATAAAATTTTCTGCTAGACTTGTCCTGTTGAAGCTTTCTGAAATTATCAATAAAAGAGACACCATCTTTGTATTATCCGTCTGTATTTTCACAGAATCACAGAATGTCAGGGGTTGTTGGAGGGGACCTCAAAAGATCATCTAGCCCAGCCCCCCTGCCAGGGCAGGATCACCTACAGTAGGACACACAGGAACGCGTCCAGGCAGGTTTTGAATGTCTCCAGAGAAGGAGACTCCACAACCTCCCTGTGTTCCACCAGTAACTGACTAGGAATTTCTGAACTGAGTAATCAAAATTATTCCAGTCTTGCTACATTGTCAGCCTTGATTTTTGACGTAAATTTGTCAGATACACATTTGGTGAGATAACAAGTCTAGATTGAGGGCTGTATTTTTTGTCTGCTCTGGTGAGAATGTGAAGGCATCTGCAACTCTTCATGGTTGTATATTAAAGTGGTTTTTATCTATTTAATTCCAGAAACTACAGTTTTATGAAGATAGGCACCAGCTTCCTGCACCAAACTGGACAGAACTAGCAAACCTTATAAACAACTGTATGGATTATGAGCCAGATTTCAGGCCTTCCTTTAGAGCAATTATACGTGACTTGAACAGCTTGTTCACTCCAGGTGAGTCTGTGTGACCACATAATGCAATAGATGAAAAAAACTTGATTTCTGTTGGTTCATTTTCATATGGTGCCTCCCTTTTTCGTGTGTTGACCCACAACCACTGTCCAGAGCAGCCCTGGAAATCTGAGTTTGTAAGGACACTATGTTACTGCTTTTTAGTTTGTTCTAAAAGAGCGTTTTAAACGTTAGCAGTTTTCTAATTTGATTGATGTTTGTCCCAAACATTCTAAACTCTTAACCAAGTAAATTATGTTTGTGACTGCCTTTCTTTTTTTTTTTCTCAATAAAATACACAGGTATCTTTTTTTTGCCCCAAGTGGAAAAAACTTATGACACGTTGTCGTAAGTCCATGTGAAGTTTACATTCCTTCCCTCTGCAAGAATGGAGTTGTCGCACAGTAGTTACTAAATTTGAAGTAAAATAGGCCTGCAAAAAAGCAAACAGGGAAATTATAGCAAGACTTCTTATGAGTCAGGATAAGTAATTTGGCTATTTTGTAACACATCTTTGTCTTTAATTTCTATATAGTAATTTATAATAAAAGTTGGTTGTTAATATTCTGCTGAAGTTGGGGTATGCCAAGCAGAGGTAGGACATACTGCGATTGCACTAACTTCTTCATTCTTGTATTCACTTCTTTTTGCTCCCTTTTCCCTGTCTCTCTTCTCTTCTTCCTCCCCTTAGATTATGAGCTATTGACAGAAAATGATATGTTGCCAAATATGAGAACTGGAGCACTTGGATTTTCTGGCGCATTTGAAGATCGGGATCCAACACAATTTGAAGAAAGACATCTTAAGTTTTTACAGCAACTTGGCAAGGTAGGATGTTACAAAATTCTCTTAATTGCCTAGCAAGGAAGTATCTTTTTCAGTTGTCTTCCAGTGATCCCATATACAGTATTTACATTAAAATTTCAGTTACAGAAATAAGTAATTTGAGTCATATCTGATCACAGTGTACAATATCTCTTGGATCTTGTTTCAGTTTCATGATATCATTAGATAGAAGAAAGATATCAGACCTCTACAATGATTGCAGTCACACAGAAAGGCTAAAAATCGCTCTAAGTAATTCGGAGCTGCACCTGACATTTTTATTTTATTTTTTTTCTTGTCCATGGTATTCATTTTAAAATGCTCCAGAGTAGTCTTGCATATATAGTATTAATTGGGTTAGGGGTTTTTTTTGTGTGTGTATTCGGATAAGTCTGAATATGCAGTCCCTAAATTGACTCATGTCTTTGAGATATATAGAGGCCTTCAGCTTAAAATCACAGAATGTTAATGGTTGGAAGGGACCTCTAGAGATCATCTAGTCCAACTTGTCCGGCTTTAGAAATCGGAATTTAGTTACTGTTTTACAGCTCATTGCAGCCTTGCTTATGTGAAAGCATGCTTAGACGGGTAAGTACAACTGACAGATCTTCACCAAATAACCAGTTTAACAAAATAGTTCTTTGCTGGTTCATGCTTCTTTTTTTTTTTTTTTTTTTTTTTTTTTAAACATGATAGCTATGCATGCTTTTGTCTTCAAGTACTAGGGAAAGCAAGCCTGAAAGCAAAGTAGGAGATGCAGTTCTGTTTGCAGATGGTTGGTTGTTGACTGTAAATGGTAGCGCAGCATAGAGAGAGTAACAGAGTGGAGGATGATGACTGCTTAAAGGAAGATAGAGAAAAGGAAGAATGTAGAACATTGAAACAAACAGGGGAGGAACCACCAAGATACAGAGCATAATTAAGGTCCAAGAGGAACCTAAAGGAGGGGGATTTTGCAGGTGCAGGAAAAGGAGTATGCCAGCTGACAGTTTGAATTGCAAGTGGAAATTTGAAGGTAATGAATAGATATCACCCTCTCTCCTTGTCCTGGTTTCCTTCCATATGATTTGTTTCCTTTTGTAGAATGTTTTTATTCTTACAGAATTGTTGCATGTGATCCTGTACTCTTTGTTTTTTTCTCCCAGGGATGGTTTGTGACATTTCGCTTAAATAATTAATTGTGGTGACCTTAATGCTGGTACGATGGCCACTGAGGCAGTGTGAACAAGCACCAAGAAAGAGACCAAGATGTGAACATGTTGTTAATTCAAGTATTTCCATTTGTGATTTAGGGAAATTTTGGCAGTGTTGAGATGTGTCGCTATGACCCACTACAGGATAATACTGGGGAGGTGGTGGCTGTGAAAAAGCTGCAGCATAGCACAGAAGAGCACCTTAGGGACTTTGAAAGAGAAATTGAAATACTGAAATCTCTGCAGCATGACAACATTGTTAAATACAAAGGAGTATGCTACAGTGCAGGTATGTGCTATATTGAATACACTTTCATGTGTACACCGAAGTATGCATACTGAGAAATCCAGAGAAGTAAGGGTCTGTGAAAGTCAGTGACTTGTTCTGACTTTACCAGGACTTACAAAGTACAAATCAAAGAAATCAATGTCTGTTGTATAATACTTCTCAGGGCAAGATGGACATTCTATTCAACCAGGTCACTGCATAATGTGATTTGTTTAGAGAAAGTACCCCTTTAAATAGTGATCCCATTTCTTTTTCTTAATACTCCCAGAATACTTAGGGTTAAGTGGGAAAATTCAGCCATTTTGTAACTGTTGTTGTGTTTTGCTGAATGTAGTGTTTGACAGTGGATATTACTGGTTCTTATAAAGCCTATACAGTAAAAACAGACAGGAAAACCTTTGAAAAATATATATATTTGAGTTGTTGATGCTGTTGAGGTTCTGCCCAGGATCGTACCATGAAAAGAAAAATCTTGGGTCCAGAATCAGACTTAAGTTTTTTAAGATGGTAGAATTGCTGACCAGTTGATGTCAGTTGCCATTCTGAGTTTCACACTGGCAGTGAGGAGGAATTACGTAAACACAGGTACACACATGTGGCACTTTTGATGTGCTTTAGCAATAGTAGCTAAAGTATTGATGAAATTATCTGGATTAGTGATGCTCTGTGTATCAAGCATATCCACATTATTGTTATGTTTAAATGAATAGCATTTTCTGAAAAAGTGTGATTGGCTAATATATGAAAAATGGCATAGTGATGTACATATAATTAATCGCGGGTTTGGTATAAAGATCATTTTCTATTAATTTTATTCATAGGCATTTGTAAATATGTTTCAAAACTTTCCAATTTCATTGGAAAAATCACAGAAAAACTAAGTGTGGCTTTTGTTCTTGTTTTTCTAAAAGGTCGCAGGAATCTAAGATTAATTATGGAATATTTACCGTATGGAAGTTTACGAGATTATCTGCAGAAACACAAGGAGAGGCTGGACCACAAGAAACTTTTGCTGTATGCATCTCAGATATGCAAGGTAGAACATTTCATATAATTGATATGCTTCGACATGTTTTTATCTCTTTGGTCTTCTCTCATTTGTCTCAAAACAACCATCATATACAGAAAGATGCTGTAGCTTATTAGCAGCTGATCTCACCTATTCATGTGCTTCACTGAAGCAAGGCTAGGTGGGTAGTCTGCATGAAAAAGTCATTGATGGGCAAGCAGTGTGCAATAATGTTGGAAAACAGAAAATGTTAACAAGTCTGTGGCAAGTGTCAATCATTTTTCACAAAGAAGGATTGAACATGTGACCACCCACCCAAAGAAGGTTAAAACGCCCTCTGATCTGTGTCACAACAAGAAGTCGTTCTCCAGTAACAGGCATAAGAAATACTCCCAGTATTATTTTTGCCATAAAATAACTACCAGTGCTGCTAAGTCACTGAAAACAATCTTCCTTCTAGCGAAAGAGCTAGAAAGAAGCCTCACCCAGGAGGCTGGTGACAGTGAATCGTCTCTAGCGTAAAGATGCACCAGGGATTTTTGAACACTCAAAGACTGCAGCCGCTTACCTGTTTTATTTTGTGGCCATCTCAGCCTGTAAGCTAAAGGGTTATAAAGGTGCCTGCCTTGCTTACTCTAGTAAGCTTGCATGTCTAAGTCTCCAGACTTTATCCAAAGCCTGAAGGAAAAACAGTAGCAGGCTATCTCAAGACGCTGGTCTCTGGGACACAGGTATCTGATAGGAGGACTGGAAGGTGGAATTCTGGTCTTTGCAGGCAGTACAAGTATGGCAGGAAGCTTTGTGAAAGCAACTGTATTCAGAAGGTACAAAGAAAAAGGCTCTTAACTTGTATGTGTGTATGGACATACCCATATACAAAAGAAGCATCAAAATATTACAGGTCTCCAGGATGGTGATGAAAAATCAAAATAGCAGACAGAGTGACTGCTTCTTAAGTACCATGCATCAAACAGGAGGAAGGCAGCTACAATATACCTTTGGCAGATAATTAAGTGGGAAAACATTCTGCTTTCACGTGACAAAGCGTGGGTACACACAGTATGAGAATGTGGGAAGTCTGCATGTAGGACGTGCTCTTAAAAAAGTATCTTCCCTTTTAAGGAGAGCAAAGTCTAAATTTCAGTGTATGTGTCTTGCTTTGCACTGTAGTTGCTGTACTACCTGCAAAGCAGAGGTTATATTGATTGATCTAAGGTTTCACCCTAAACTGCAGCATTCTTTTACTTCAAAGCCTAGTATTACAAAAATGTAATTGGATTGTTTTCCCTTCTAGCTGATCACATTTGTCCCTTTCCTTCTGCTGCGTTTGCTCTTTCAGCATCTCAACATCTCTTCTGCTGTGAATTTCTATCACTGTTATTTTGGGTTTTTTAATGAAAAAAAAGTTTCTCCCTCTGCCTTGCTGCTCTTCTCTCAAACATATGAGAGAAAAGAAGGCATGCCCTTACCTGAAGGTTAAGATGAGTGTTTGCTTGCTTGCTGCATTTTGGTTCCTTGCTTCTATACTGCAAAAGGATTCCTGACTTAAAGGTGTTACTTTTTTGTGCCTAACTTGTACTGTGAAAAGCAGCATTTTCCAGGCAAGGTGTTTGCAGTTTTGATGTTTCTGTAGATGCATATTAGTGCAGCTGTCATCTGGTGCAGCTTTTGCCAGTAGTACAGCTTGTCTGGAGGCAAGCAATAGGACTTTGCCATTCTATTGTCAAGATTCTTTAAAACTGAATATAAACAAGGAAAGTAACTTTTCCATGCATATGGGTTTTGGAATGTTCTCTTTTTTCGCTTTTTCAGCCCTGCATTTTGTTGGTGCTGGCTGATAGGAAGAGAAACTAAGAATAAATTTATTTTTCCGTCTCTTAATTCTTAAAGTGTTCCAGGTATCCTTACTGGTGAGACCAATTTTAGTGACGGAGACTTTTGAAATCATATAATTAAACTCAACTTGCTTGTTAGAGTAGTTACACAGGATTATGATTTCCTCTTAGAATTTATGTTATTTCAGTTAAGTATCTCTGTTTAGAATAGGTGTTTTCCAGGCTAACAGAAAAATTACTGTCATCAGAGAAGCTTTAGGACTCTTTTCAGTAGAGTATGTAGTAGTAATAAAAAGTTATAGCATTTACATAGACTGGTTGTATCAGAAACACAGGAGTGTTGCTTTGAAAAAGTTAATTGTGATGTTCATCCCGGGTAGCAGTGGATCAGTGGGTGGTGATGAAGAGTAGGGGATTTTTGAACGGGTTTGGGATGTGAAGTGACTAAACAGTGATGCCACCCAGCGGTGCTTGGAGGTAACGAGTCTGAGAGGAAGCAGAGTCCGACTATTTCTGAGGTTTCTCGCTTAAAAATAGAGAAATAAATATTTTGGCATTAGTAGTATAACATTGATGTTCAAAACTTTTGAGTTCAACAATGCTCTTAGCATAACTTGCTGCTTTTTGGTTGTGTTGAAGAAGTGGAACTCTGAAGCTGACAGTTTCCTTTCATGAGTTGGATATCTCTTGGCATTGTGCAGAATCAACTTATGTCCACCATTTATTGCTTCATAAGCAAGGCCTTTTTTAATAATACCACTACACACACTGGCTTCTACTGCATTTCATTGTTAGCAAAAAGAGTTATGTGCATTGCTAAGAAGGTAGCAGCAGCAGCAAAAGATGACATGGCTTCAGACCAGTGCTGTTACAGCAGACCATGGAAGTAGCAATCAGCAGAACTGTGTTGGTGAATAATGGTCACACACAGGTGGGAATACAGTCAGAGAATAGTTGTCAAGTTCAAGGAATTGTAACATAAACTTTCATAAAGCAATCAGAAAAGGAGATATACAAAGTGAAGAAAAAAGATTAAATTAGAAAACAGGAAAGTCTTCTCATCTGCCCTTGATTGTGTAGCTTAGAACTAGTTTCATTTTGCTTCTCTCTGTCACCGGCAAACGGCATTCGACCATTAAAGGGAGCTATAACAGCTATCCAGCTGCATAATCAAAACACTTGGCTCCGACAAGTGCTCAGTCTGTCTCACTTCGGTTAAGGGGAGTCCCTGCACCTGGAAGAACTCCTCAGAGAAGACAATTGTTCATGCAGACCGGTTTTGGTAGCAGTCCATGTTTGATTTTAACTTGGAAGTTAATTCATCCCTTTAGGAAAGTGTTATTTCATGTTAAAAGTAACTCTTTTCCTGTTGTGTCTATGAACTTTATGCCTAGGGCATGGAGTATCTGGGTACAAAAAGATATGTTCACCGGGATTTAGCAACAAGAAATATCTTAGTGGAGAACGAGAACAGAGTTAAAATTGGAGATTTTGGATTGACAAAAGTCTTGCCACAAGACAAAGAATACTACAAAGTCAAAGAGCCTGGTGAAAGCCCTATATTTTGGTAAGTCTTCTTTTGGTGTGTGGTATCATGGCATGTTTTCATTTTTTTGCAGTTAGAGCAACTGTTTGGTGTGTTCTGGAATTTTTAAGTGCAAACTCCAAGTTAGTTGCCCAGCATTGTGAACATCATACGCATGGTATTTGATGTTACAGAACAGCCAGCAGGACATTTCAATATATTTAAAACAAACAAACAACTCCCCCCCCC
>NW_009708434.1:8038-14605 GCF_000703405.1 Apaloderma vittatum | reverse complement strand
CCCCCCCCCCCCGCCCCGCACTAAAATTTACCAAAATGTTTCAAAGAAACACTATGCAACGGGAAAGGTATTCAAAGGTAAAACACATCTAAAAGACCTCATTCCCCAGGATACTTTCAGAGCTTTCATAGAATCATAGAATGGCTTGAGTTGGAAGGGACCTTGAAGATGATGTAGTTCCAAACTCCAGTCATGGGCAGGGACACCTCATATGAGACCAAGTTGCTCAAAGCCCCAACCAGCCTGGACTTGAACACTTCCAGGGATGAGGCATCCACAACTTCCTGGGCAACCTGTGCCAGTGTCTCACCCTCATAGTGTAGAACTTCTTCCTAATGTCTACTCTAGATCTACCCTGCTGTAGTTTAAAACCATTGCCCCTCATCCTAGTGCTACACACCCTTGTAATTAGTCACTCCTCAGCTTTCCTGTAGCCCCTTCAGGTACTGGGAGGCTGCTGTAATGTCTCCCTGGGGCCTTCTCTTCTCCAGGCTGAACAACCCCAGCTCTCAGCCTATCCTCATAGGAGAGGTGCTCCAGCCCTTGGATAATTTTTTTTTGGCCCTCCTCCAACTGATCCATGTCCTTCTTGTGCTGAGGGCTCCAGAGCTGGACACAGCACTGCGGATGGGGTCTCACCAGAGCAGGGTAGAGGGGCAGAATGACCTCCCTTGACCTGCTGGCCATGCTGCTTTTGATTCAGCCCAAGATCTTTCAGTTCCCTGTATGCTGGTTGTTCATGTCTTCTGTTCCAGATCTGTCAGATCGACCCTCTGTTGACCAAGTGAAATTAAATCCCACAGGCTGTAGTTAGTAAGGATAAAGTGCTGGGTTGAGTATTCAGGTAGATGGCTGTATTGGGGCACTGAACTTCCAGAGAAGGTCCAAGTTTCTTCAAAGTACAATAATGCACCAACAAGCTGCATTTAGCTTGGAAACAAAAATAACACTCTCTAAGCTCTGGGAGACTGAAGAATTATGAAATAAAAATTGGTAGACCGTGTTCAGAATGCAAAATACATACTTAAGTTTTGTTATATAAAGATGTAGAAATACCTTAGAAAATGTGCTGTTAGATAACAGTGAATAAAAACCATTTTATGTCCCCATAGCCAAAAAAAAAAAGCTATTCCGTAGATGTGATTTTAGTCTAGTCTATTTTAGGCACTGTAAAATTGCCATATCTAAAGGGTAAATAATCAAAATGGCATCTTAGAAGCTGTTATTGGGAGTTGTAAAGTCCAACTCCAGAAGTACCTGGGACACAGTTCAGGAGTCACAGAAAGTGATGGAAGGATGCTTACTGGTTATAGTTGTCTCTTATCACATCAAAATCTTGTTTACTTGCAGTAGAGATCAGAAAATCACCTACAACTTTGTTGGAAAAAAAATGAAACTTGGATATAGTTTCACTAACTGTCTTTGCCTAAGGTGGTGTCTTGGTTAGAGCTAAACAGCCTTAATCCTGGACAGGTGATTTGTGTTTTCAATACCAATTAATTGTTATTTAAAAAATAGCTACTAGTGAAGGTAGCGGAAGGAAATGATAATGTGCTAATGCCTATGAACAAAGAACACTTATTCAGGAAAAAAATGAAATAAAAATCAATCTTACTAAAAGAAGTATCTTCAAAACTGAAAAAGCATATGTAAACAGAACAGTATTTCTTTTACTGTATGTTGCAGGTATGCACCAGAGTCTCTGACAGAAAGTAAATTTTCTGTGGCCTCAGATGTGTGGAGCTTTGGTGTGGTCTTGTATGAGCTCTTCACGTACATTGACAAGAGCAAAAGCCCACCAGCTGTAAGTACACAGTTAATGGTTTTCAGAGGTTTCTTTGCTTGTTTATTGAAATCATTGTTCCAATACCTAAATAGGTTTATATTTATTGATTCTTTCCTGGAGGTACCTTACTG
This sequence comes from Apaloderma vittatum, assembly GCF_000703405.1. Taxonomy (NCBI): domain Eukaryota; kingdom Metazoa; phylum Chordata; class Aves; order Trogoniformes; family Trogonidae; genus Apaloderma; species Apaloderma vittatum. Next base: position 12,688 of record NW_009708434.1, on the reverse strand, counting down.
TTTAGGAGGCAGCATCCGATCAAAAGGAGCAACATGCTGAAAACTTGTCAGTATCAAAGCTGTAAGAAGAAAATACCTGATAGTCTGTGCAGACTGTATCCATCCTGTAACTCCTACCTGTTAGAAAAACATTTTAAATAGATTGTTCTTTCTTGTTTCTTTCATGGAGAGTAATCCCAGATGCAAGGGTTTCATTGCAACATGACATGTATTTTTAATGCTTTTCCAAATCTAAGACTGAGCCAAATATGTAAACATAAAGTTGATTTAAATAAGGTAACCGTGTTATTTTGCTGTGTTGTCAGAAACCAAGTAAGCATAAGTTATTGGAGTTCAGGAAAGAAAGGAAGTGGCTTTTCGGAGATTGTTGACAGGCACCTTTAAAGGTGGATGGAGAAAAATACTACTTGTACTGTCAATAACAGTTCTCCAACTGGAAATGAAGCTCACTATTTTTCTTACGCCTAGCAGTCCTCTGCAGGCGTAACAGAGCAAAATTGAGCCTTACACATTTATTGGAGCTGTCCTCACCTTTGGTCAGTGTTTCAGCCCTGGCAAATGTAGTTTGGGGCGCTGAGGAATGGTGATAGGCAAAATGCACTTCAAAAATCTCTGCATTGGCCTCGGTAGACCTCTTAGTAATTGGATGCCATGACTAAGCTATCAAGGAAGAGCGCTTGAGGCAGAGGCACCTCTTCCTGCATAATAGCATAAACATTGCAGACACCTGGAGTTCTCCAGAAGGATTTTGAAATGGAAAGAGGTAGAATTAGGTTGTGGACTTAGGTGGAATATACTCTGAATAAATCAACTCTCCATGTGCCTTTGCCATTTGGTTGGTTATTCTATTGGTATATATCAAGAAAACTTAATTTTCCCAATTAGGCAAAGTGGTCTGTTTAACTGTCATTGTGTTTGTAATTGTACAGTTCCTCAACTTTGGCCGTTCACGCATTCTACCAACAGTTGTATCACATGTTCAATAATCATTAAAGAAATCTGTGTCGCGTTGGAAGAAAAATAATTTTTGTTGTGCTTAGAAATTGCTTTCAGTTAATAGCACTTCCTCATTTACTGTTGATCTCTGGAAGTCTGAGGGAGATTTTTATCTGCTTTTTGGGTTATGTTAATTTTTGGATAACAAGATTTATCTAAGCCATTTTTACTGGCTTTAATTATGGTATTGCTTCTGGCCTGTAGTTAACAATTAATCCTTTTAATTTATTTTTTTATATATCAGCATGATATTATCTGTCTTCTGTTGGGCTGTGATTTTTCAAAGCATTAAGATCTTGTTTTAATGTTTCAGGAAGCGCTGGAATTAGCTGTGAGATTTATCCTTTTAAAACTAGTTACTCATCAGATGATAATCAACACTTTAAAAAAATTTTTCACTCATTGCTTTAAATTGTGTATGTATCATCCTATTTTTATCCACACCAAAAATCTATAATGATTTTAATATTCTCTAGACCTGTAATATATAATTTTATCAGATATATACTATTCTGTTTATTCTTGTTATTACTTATTCTTCTTATACATAATTTTCCCTTGGCAAGAACATTGCAGCATCTTTTTTTCCTTTAAAAATTATTTATGACAATCGGCCTTCTGTTGCAGGAATTCATGCGCATGATTGGCAATGACAAACAAGGGCAGATGATTGTATTTCATTTGATAGAGCTTTTGAAGAATAATGGACGACTACCAAGACCAGATGGATGCCCTGATGAGGTGAAGTATTGTACTAATATGTTAGTGTTATCAGAAAGGTGCTTAGTCAGGGTGAGTACCAGGTAAATACAAACCTTGTGTTTAATTCAACTTGAATTACCAAAGTGTTTATACAGGCATAAAGGCTGTACTGTTGTTTTAGCAGTTGCATGATGAGTCTAATTGTATTTCTTTTCTGATTCTTTAGGTTGCATTCCCTCATGAGCTACTACTAGAATGTAGTCTTTCTAAATCATAGAATCATAGAATTGTCAGGGCTGGAAGGGACCTTAAAGATGAAATGTTTCAAAAATATGACTTTATTAAGGCAATGACATTCGTATATGGAACTTGTTCCATTGAAGTCCCGCATAGAGATTCTTGTTCAAAGCTGTGAACTGTGGGTTCTTTTAAAGTCTAACATTTAGCAGAAGTGTCTTAATATCTCTAACACTTTTCAGTTTAATTCCAGGATTTAGTAAACTCCTTATCTTAATTATTTTCCTTCTCTTGCTCTTCCTTCCTCAAGCACAGGAGTACCCATGTTTATCATGTATATTGTTCACTCTAAAGCTACCTGCGGGCAGTAGCCACAGTTAAATACATGAATCAGATTTTGTAGGTTCAGGGCTTTCAGATTTGTATTCATATTCTTTGTAGATGCTGAAGTGTATATGTACATAAAGCCATCTTCAGAGTACACAAATTAGCTCATTTTTCTTTTGGTTTTCCTAATTCTCCATATGTTTTTAAAAAATACTTTTATACTACTTCTAAGTCTTGTAGCGCTCTGTTGTTCAGAGCAGGGTGCTCTTCAGCCTGAATCTGACTGGTAGGTCTGGGTAGATGGAATAGTAGTGTAAGTAAAATAGTTATGCTTTTTAACACATCTAATTTCAGCTCAGATCGATTGCTGCGTCCCTTTAAAATCAAGCAGGCTTGGCAGTAAGTCGAGAAATAATCATTCAGAACTGGAGACAGAAGAGATCAGGGTCAAGTGGTGTAGCAGAGGAGGGTTAAAAATGGTACAGGTGGGGCAGGGAAGCAGTGGGGAAGAAATAGTCTATGGACAATCAAGAGAAGTCTCTGAAGTTGTCTTTCTTGCATTTTATGTATGAGTATGGCACTTCTGAATTGCAAAGGTTTGCCTTTTATAGATAACCTGAATGTCACATGTGTTAAGATAATACATAATCTGTTTTCTGAAACTATCCAAACTATTGCAAAGGTTTCAATGCCTGACATTTCTTTGAATATCAAAGCAAGATGGAAATGTCTCTCTTTTGTCAGAAACTGCCTGCCCCATTTTGATTCTGAAAGGCCAGTTATCACAAATATTAAATCTTCCAGATATCTGTAGCTTACAAGCTGCTCGAGTCTTGGGTCTAAAGCAGCTTGATCAATGCTAGAGTTTCAGATATGCTGAAAAGTAAGGAACTGATGCTACTTTTTCTTTCCCTGGGAGCTGTGCAGATTATTCTTAAGCAATATGCAAAAAAATCTTTGGAAGTATGAGAAACTGATAATAATGATCTGTGTTAAATTAGCAAGAAGAGTAGAGGTGGAGAGCTTGGCAAGTTGTTTTGTGACCAGGTGTCGGGTATGTGTTTTGGAAAAAACTTGTTACCTATTTTTATGGAAACCTCTACCAAAAATGATTTAAATCTTCTACTGGGAGTGGGTTTGGTTTGCACAGTAACTTTTCTGGCTTATTTTTTGATTATATGTGAAGAATAATTAAGAATGTGGTATACAGACGTGGAGAAGTGTAAATGTTGCAGGGGAGGCTTAATTTAGAATTGCTCTTTGTAAGTCTGATTTTTGGTCAGATTTGTAAAGCATTTGTAATTCTAAACACTTTTTAATTTTTCAAAAAGTAAGAGCAAGCAAGAACATAAAAAATTAGCAAAATAATCTAAGTCTCTTAGAGGTTTCAAAAAGTAGCTGAGTGAATTTCCCTAATAACTCTAAAAAAACAGATCTCCTTTTATAATTTGGGCTTCTGCAGAGCTAGCTGTCCTCGCTTCTTGCTGTCGTTGGGTTCAAGCAGATAAAGTGCTATAGCAAAACTTGGGGCACATTATTGTGCCGCACTGTTGCTGGGAAGCGTAAGTTAAGTTGCACACTTTTTTGACCAGTTCATGTTAATTGTTTCTAGCATCTGCTTACCTACTACAGATTTTCTTTGTTTCTTCTCCAGATTTATACTATCATGAGAGAATGCTGGAACAATAATGTTACTCAGCGCCCCACCTTTAAGGATCTTGCTCAGCGAGTGGATCATATAAGGGACAACATGGGTGGATGAGAAAACTCCCTCCTTCTGAGGATGTGTTGGAATCCAGAAAAAATGTCCTTGGTCTGCTGTGTTTAATTGACATACGTACGCATGTGCATCTTACCTTTGCTGGAAGTAAAATCTGTGTGGCAAATATTCTATCTCAACCTGCATACAGAGGACTCCTGATGGTTTTCTTTATCAGGATCTGTTTGTTACTATGAGAATGTGCTGAAATTACCAAAAGGGAGAGAAATTATTTTCCTAAATAAAGTAATCTAATATATGGTCAGTCTACAACACCATTATTTGCCTTACTTGGCAATGCAAAAAAGAGGTGACTTAAAATGTAGTGAGATCAAGAGATGTAAAGACTGTATTTCCTTGTTGACATGGAGGTGCACAGAAAAGGCTTCTACAAGTCTTTTCACATTGAGTACATGGTGACTTGGCACCCTGTTTTGTGTGTTGCACAAGGGCTTGTGTGTGTTAATACAGTTTTACAATTTTTTCATTGTTGATGCAGAAATGTCTTCTCTGTATAATGAAATAGAAGTGGTTATGTAACCCAGAAACTTCTAATGTGCCTGACTGAATCAGTTACCAGCCAGCAATATATGCAAAGAGAAATATAATAGGCTGTGTGATGTACTGTA
>NW_009708434.1:0-8007 GCF_000703405.1 Apaloderma vittatum | reverse complement strand
GGGAAAGAGAGTAAATCGTTCTTAATTTGAAGAGCCAGAAAACCTACTCATCTGTGTGAAAATTTTAGTTGAAAATGAAAAAAACGAACAGCTTATCTTAGTTTTTCTTACTATTCTTTTCCTCTCTTGAGTAAGTGTTAGATCCCATTTCTATAGCTGAAGATACAGTGACAAGAGGTAGAAATGAAGCTATTTTTCGAAAGGCAGTGTCTTCAATTTACTTTGATATATGAAAAAGCTAAACGTACTGCTTTTAAAATGCTGCTCTTCTGTTATTTCCAACTTTGTAATTTTCATGCAGTCCTAAGCCTGTCTACAAATTTGGAACTTTGTTAAGCAGGACTAAAAATCTAGATAATACCCTCCATTTCACAGCTCCTCACTTTGCTGTTAAGATGATCACCTTATACCTTCCTTCCAGTGTACAAAAAAGACCGCTTGTAGCCCAGTGTCTGACACGGCCAGTCACAAACACATCAAGCCCGTTTTGTAACGAAGTGACCCGAGGTATCTTCTGTTTCTTTTGGTGGTAATACCCAACATAAGGCTATTTGGAAGGAGGACGTACAAGTGCAATTGCTCCACACTCAGCAGGAGGCAAGGACATGATCCCAGTTACTGAGAACTGCAAGAGATCAGAGCTGTCTGAACAGATAACTTACACTGTATAATTCAGCTTTTGAAGTAAGTCTAACAAATTTATGGACAAGACAACTCTTCGGTTTTGCCTTTAGGCATAAAACTTGGGGATAATCGCATATCTCAAAGCAGTAATGTTGCAGGTTTTGTTTATTTTTAGTTTGAATAGTCTTTGTTGTTGTTGTTTTTACTTAAGCATTATTATTTGTGAAGTACAATGCTTGTTCTTCTTGGACTTTTGCTAAGAGAAGTTCAATTAAGGGGATATACAGCTTGGCAAACTGACCTGGCATCCAGATTTGTATTTAAAATGAAGTTTTTAAAATTTGCAGCAGTGAGTCAGCCAATGAAACAGGAGTTACGTTCACTGCATGGCCTCCTTAAGATTTGTGGTTAACCCAGAAAAACCCCAACAACCAAACAATCCTTACTTAGTGTAACATAGTGCCAGTATAGCAGTGTTTTGTACCACTATGATGTTTCTCTCCCCCAGTCACTCATACAAAAGTACGATGTCATGATACGGGAGATTGGTAAGGAGGGAGAGCAGATTCAGGCCTCGTTCTGCCCATTGCATTTAGTAGTATTTCTGCTGGGTTTTTTTGCCACCAAGCACTTACATAGATGGTTTTAAAAACTATTTTCACAACCAGTTTTTAAGCTGCAAAGAACTTTGAAGTGCTTTGTTCAACTTGTTTTCTCCATTTCTATACATTGCTTTGAAGATTTAAAATTTTGTGCAAAAAATGTTTTGCATTTGTAGTCTGTTATGTGTATGTGTTTTTTGTAATAAAAGAAGGTAAAGCTTTAAAGCATCGAAACAGCATTTTAGCTGGATAACATATGCAGGAATTATGTAAAATTTGCAGTGTGTGACACTCAGTAGCTAACTGGTTTCCCATATATAGTAGGCTAAATGTAATTTATGTCAAAATCTCAGGGAAGTTTGTGTAATGCAATGAAGAAATCTTCCAGTCTGCTATTTTTTCAAGTGAATAAAAAATCTTTTTCTTGTTCTACTACAGTATGACTGATTACATAGTCTATTTGATTGCATAAGTATCGTGTTGAACTCAAGGATAATTTTTAAGTGTCTTGTGGAATTTTCTTTTTACTTTAATACTTTATAATTTTTAGAGAAAGCCATGTCTTTACACTGCAGTGTCATTTTGCGCTATTGGTCAGTAGCATATGGTCTTTGATAACAAGTCTGCTGGAGCGGAGAGCTTGATCACTGGGGATGAGTGTTCTCAGCTGGCTGAATAGGACCAAGTAGCACTGAGGGCTCTTGGGGTTTGTGTGATCATCTGCAGCGTCAGTGTTCACCTCCTGGAGCAGAACTGTTTGGTTTTCTCAAAAAGCTGTTGATGATGTAAATGCAGGGATTTTGCTGGATTTGCTACTGCCAATTATAGTAACATTTTTAAAAATAAAAATAATAATAACACAAAAACCCCACACGGCATCTTGAAAGCTGTCAGATCTACAGTAGCGTTGTATAATGCCATATTTTTATATAGCCTTAGTATTAACAGACTCATTTCTTTGTTTTAGAAACTTTCTTCAACTGGCATTGCATTTCTCATAGTGTAGTCATTATGCTACCCAAAATGCTTTGGTATTTTATTTTTTTTTTCTAGAAAAAGTGCTAGTTTATACATACATGACTGTTGCTCTGATGTGGAATTAAAATATTAACTACTGCTTTGCACTTAGATTTGACATGAAATAATTTTTCTGTAACTGCACAATATTATCTTATAGAATGTCTGCAAATAAATATTGTCTAGTAAAATATTGGTTGTTGCCTCTCAGTATGAATTAAGTTTCAAAATTAGTTTTTAAATGCAGTCCACAACCTTGCAACAGTCATGTGATAAGCCACAGGATGAATGAATTTTCAGGAGAAGAAACCCTTATTGTCAAGTCCTAGGATTGATTTAAAGCTTCCATAGTTGACATAATTGTTACTAAACATGTGGATGAGTATAACTGTAAAAAGATGTGGAAATTTTTTTTTGGTTTTTCACAGAAATCAAGTTTTTAATTGTTGCATTTAGGTGAGATGTTGACCAGCTGCATTGAAATGTATGGGGAAATATGTTACTTTATGAAGTATGAAAAATGTAACTCTTGTGTGGAGAAAGCAAGGTTTTGAGGGGCGTATGATCACACACAGCTGAAGGATAGAGTTTCAAGAGCAGAAGTAGAAGCGTACAGAAACAAGACAGATGGAAAAAGGCTGATGTTCAACACTGAAGAAGCTTTCTGGAACGTGGAATGCACAATGATTTATGAAAAACTGGTGTCTACTGAAAATGCCATACTGTGACTAATATGTGCTAATCTATTTCTAAACTGTGTAATGTCTGCCTTACATCTAAAATATTTAAACCTGACTGAAAAATATGAGAATTACTATTCTGAAAGAAACTGCTCAAGATTGTGCCGTGCTAGATAGCAATTCTGAAAATGTAATCGGCTAAGAAATTTTCTTTTTGAATAAGAGGTTTACCATACTTTATATTAAAGTAGAAAAAGTTCCTTTAGAGGGGAGGGGGCAGGACACCTGCCACTTATGGTTGGACTGCAAATGTTTGAACATGTGTTTATTGAAGAGAACATGAAAGGGATATTTTTTTAGAAAAATGTATTGATACCTGAAACTTGAGTTTGGACAGTGAAAATAAAATAACTAAATACCACGAACGGCACATGCCTGCCAAGATTTTGTTTTATGTAATACCTAAAATTAGTCACTGCTGTTTGAATCGCTACTGAAGAGAGCTGGTCTGAGGAGTGCCCATGGAACTTTGTGACATCTCCAGAATAGCTGTATGAGGTGTTTATCTTTAGGAAGAAATTTACATATTCCAAAGTAGAGGTGGTATATCAGGTCCTCTCTAACAATGAGACCGGGTTTTTAAATTTTTTTTTAATGTTTTCATTAGGCTGACTATGTTGAGATGAAGAAGCACTTCCCTTTACCCTCAATATTTAGAGAGGGGCAAGTCTGTAAGACTGGGGACTGCTAAGAGATTGCCTATTACCAGGCCATAGTTCTTTAGAATTTCTAACACAAACTCTTAAAAACCCCCTCTGTGATTTGCATTGCTTTGTTGTCTTTTCACATTACTTTCCTGTAGCTTTATATGAAAATCACCACCGCTTATTGTGAGCAGAGTTGAATGCTATTGTTAAATTTTGAGAAGTACAGTGGCAAAATGGAAAATATGGATAAAATACAAACATGCATATATACACTTAAGCTACTATACTGTGGTGGAAGTGAAAATTAGTCTAGTTTGGTTACTCCTTCCTGCACATAAAAGGTGTCTTATTCTTGGAGCAGATTGCCTGAAGATTTTTGATTTTTAATATGACAAAGTACCATCCCAATGAAGCTTAAAGTTTGTTATGGATACTGTTCCTGCTGTTACTCCCAACACCTGCTGACATAATTGGGGATCTTTAATTGTTCTTGAGAACAAATGTCTGGGAAAATGAAAAGGTTTGAAATACTGTAAGAGATGTAATGAATTCATGAAGCATGTTGTCTCCGTCCCTTAAAGTATGGGAGAATATAGTCTCCAGTTCATTTTCATGTTTAGTGATAGTGTGATGTTCTGCTTGTGCTGTGTGATGTTCCTAGTGGTTTCAGTGAACTCTGAAATTCAAGTTTAGAAACCTGTCAGAGTGCAGTCAGACTGAGTGAAACGTTCTTTGTGGATAGTAATAAGGAAAGAAAGAAGAAGCTCCAGTATTTGCAAAGATTACCTCAAAATATCATGTCAGTTTCACGAAGGATTCAGGAAGGCATTTAAAAGAAATAAGAAAAAAAAAAAAAGAAACTAATTATGTTAATTGTACAAAGCAACCAAGGCAGCAGATACTAGTCTGTTAAAAAGTACTGACCCAGCCAAGTCTGCCCTGGTAGCCTGGTAACTCAAATCACTAGAAATAAGTGCAGAAACATCTAAGATTAAGGTTATAGCTAAGTAATACTAATAAAAACATAAGAACAAGGTAAAGTGTGGCTTCTTTTGAGCAATGCAGAAATGTCCAGGAGTGGAAAGAATTCAAGAACTCTTAAGTAAATTAATACTGCAGTACAGCAGCTATTGAATTCTGATTAACTGTGTTGTGTTGGTTTCATTGTGGTTTGTTGGTTTGTTGGTTTTTTTTCTTCAGGGAATGAGAAAGACTGAATAACATGCTTAAGTGAGTTATTACCTTAAACTTCTGCAAGACTGCAATAGGTGATTTGCTGTGTCACTCTTTCTGTGTATTCAGCTGCATTTTTCGTACGGAGTTGTGCCATAGAACTTGAGCTTATCAAGTATCAGCCAAAAAGCCCAAAGCAACTCATGTATAGAAACTGTGCATCACTTATGTTTCCTCTAAATATTTTTCCCTTTCATGTTACAAAGATGTGAAACTTCGAGTGAATTATAAAAACAGAAGCTCGCATCCGTGTAAGCTTGCTAAAAAAAGTCAAACGGTGGTCTCTGCAACAAAGAAAGCTTGCTACTGAAAGATCACTGCCACCACTGGGTGGTAGTGGAGCTGTTACTTTAGGATCTAATTTTGACATTTACATTCTGCCAGTCTCTTACAGGAGACATGATTGATTTTATTTTTTTTTTCTTCCTGACTAAGCAACCTACCTTTCATCTGAATTACACAGTTTCCATAGAGGGAGATAAAACTCCATGGAATTCTTCAGCCAGAGCAACTGTATTCCATTTGTCAAGTTTATTCTGAGACTGTATGAAAGAAAACTGAGCACCCTGACAGGTTTGAAACTGTGTGTGGTAGTGTATCCTGTTCTGAGGCTAAATCAGATTAAAGTGTTGGTTTGAGAAGGTAAGTGATGCGCACATTGGGTTGCTAACGTGTATTTTTCCACAGTGTCTTGTCTGAAATGTGTAAAGGGACTGTAGTGCATGGGTAATGAGCTTGATGCCACACATAAGTGTGGTTTCTGTCTGTATTAACTTATGTGCCTCTAAAGGAGGTAGCGGCTCTCAGAAAGGTGTGTTTTAACCTGTTTGTGCCTGCACTGCAGATTTCACTTATGCATATGTGAAGTGTGCAATGTACTACACAGTATTACCTCTAGAAAGTAGATGTTCGAAGCCCAACAGCAGACCAGAAAGCAAAATTCTCATATTGAAGCCAGACAGAATTGGAGTGAAAGGTAAAAGCTGGAGAAATCCAAATGTGTAATACACCCATGCATGCAATTCACAGAACCCAACACTGTTGATGAAAACAGGTCAAAAGAAAGAGGGCTGGAAAAATTAAATCTGGAAAATGTGGCAATAAGCAGTAAGATCTGAAAGACCTGAGCCAGCCATAAACCAGGTCATTTTTTTACCTCATCCTATCTAGCTGTGAAACTGTAATGCTAGTTAATATTTTTTCCATGATAGCATTATGTTTAATTAATTGAGCTAAATTGCAATTGCTATGGAACATCACCAAAAGCTGTAGAAAATGTATCTGAGCTTTTAACTCAATGCTGCATATTGCTAGAACTTGGAGAGCAGGAGTGTAAGGTTGTCTTTAGAAGATGAACACAGTTTGACAAATGGATAGTCCAAATGACACTTCCCTTGCTTTTTGCATCCCTACTCTTGACCAATATTATTTTCTTAGCACAAGAAGTGAATGATAAGCAGAAAGCAGAATGGTATCCAATATTGAAAAGTGTTTGTCAGATGCAACTTAAATTTCAAATCTGTGGAGCAAATCTAAATAAAGAATACTTGCACATCAGCAAGGTACTGGATATGCCCTTCATTTCTCAAGACTAAGCAAGATTTTATTACTTTGCTGTAAGGTGTGTAACTCAAAGGCTGCAAGGAATTTGATATGGGGACACCACAGCCTCTTTACAAAAACTTCTGGGACATTTCACAACGCAAATGTCTGGGCAACCATGCTGCTACGGAAACAATATGATACATGAGAAAGAAGCTGCTTTAGAGGAGCTTTAGCCTCCTGATTTACAATGGTTTGGCCGTTAGAGACGTGTGGCTCTGGAACTGGTCACTCGGTGCACAAAGATGTGGAACAGGCCCACCAGGGTTGTGACCGTGCTGGTGACGGTGAAGCCGTGCTTTAGGATGGGAGGGGAGCTGTGCACATGGGATGATGATTTGGGCTGGTCTCTGGGTGGTTGTTTATGGGTGAGAGATGAGTAAGTGAAAAGCCTATCCTGTGCTTGGCTTGCTTTGTACCTTAAGCTTAGCAGCATCCATTGTTTTGGTGTTAACCTCCTCCTTCCCGAATGGTGTCACTTCAGTGCTTGTTTTGTGTTACCAACCTCATCTACCAGACTGAGGGGCTGCTAAGGCAGACCCGTCAAGGGAGAACACTTTCCTGGCATTGAATGGGGCTTTGCAATCTGAAACAGCCACCAAGCCACTCACTAATGAAACACTTTGGGGCACCAACAAAAGCCCCAGGGTTGCATAGGCACTTCAGAAATGAGAATGTCTGTCAAAAATGAGATGGCTTTAAAATTAAGATTCAGCTAAAAGCCAGTTTTAAGGATTTCATGTTTAGAATGAAGACAGCCTTTTATAAATACCTTTCCCTTAAGGGCCTAGGAAAACTGTAGAATCTCTCCAAAACACTTTAATTTGATTTAGTGTCTTTACCTTGCTTTCTTCTGTCTGTACTGATCTTCAGGTTGCATAGCTGCACATAGAGGAAAATGTCAAACATACTCTGCTTGCATCACAAATGATGGAATAAAAAAAAGATTCAGTCAGTCTTAGGTCTTGAACTAATATATCTGTGGAGATAAATCTGATTGTACGGAAGAGAGATCTCAATTTGCTTATTTATTATAATGAAGAGTAGTAAAAATGTAATTACATCAGATAACTTCAATAAATACACATGCCACCTTGTAAAAGACTCTCAGAACTGGAAATGTGAGGACAATCAAAAGCTGAATTAAATATGCCAGAAGAAAAAAGGGTATTATTGCAGCGTTGTATCAGAATTGATGCAAGTCAAACTACCTGAACAAAGATAGCAAAAAAAAACCCCTGTTCAAGTTCTAAATGTGTGATCAGTATATATTCTGGGTGCATAAAATCAATTTTACCTGGGTGGTGTGCAATTGAATGCTGCATGGATGGAGAAAGTTAACATATTTCCTTCACTCTGTCGTATAGCTGCCATCATATTAAGGATTTCTTAAAAAGCAAAAAAAAATCCTGCAACTGTAATAAATGGGTTTTTTTGCTTTGCCACTGGAATCTTGTCCACTGTTTTACTGAACCTGGACAGCTCGTTTCAGCTTTAATCTTTATATATATTGTGGGAATTTAACGGAAGATTGGTGAGGAC
>NW_009708433.1:1893-14058 GCF_000703405.1 Apaloderma vittatum | reverse complement strand
GTATCATACATACCATATTTTTAATATTTGGATTATTTCCCTTTTTGTTTTTAATTTCACTATCACCTTTGTACATCTTCAATTAAATACAAGTCAATTTTACCGGAAAACCTCTCTATACCATTTCCATATTTTTCATACTTTTGTTATTGTTCAAAGAACCTAATTATAGAGTTTGTTAAACTGCTAACAACTCCACTCATCATTAACTGCGGACTGGATATAGCACAGACACTGAAATGTCACTCTGGCAGATTTCAGTCGCATTTTCTTCTAATGTGTCAAAATCATTACTTCTGTTCTGCCTTAGAACTTAAATGGATAAATGATGATGAATGTTCTCATGAAACCTGATGTTTATTTTAGAGGCCAAAATCATGCCTTTCTATCACAAATCCACTTGAAAGGTCAGGACAATACAAAATTTTCTCAAGATCTCTTCATTAAATTTCCTGCTATACAGCCCTGTCATTCTAAAGGAGTGGGTTCCTAAGCCTTCGGCAGAATATCTCACAGTTCAAACCTGGAAGATATTATTGTCATCACTGAATATTGATCATATGTACCCGTAAGTACTATTGATAACAACGCTATGCAGTTACTAGTACGTATGTGCCAGTTAGCTTCTCATTAAGGCAAATTCCCCACTGAGCTCTACAAGGATGTAGCTAATCTGCTAGTTATTCAGTGCAGTCAGTTTAAAGCAAGCTCAGGTTACTCTACTGTGTTGTTGTAATTTTTCTGCATGGAATGATAGTGTTACCAAAATCTGGTCAATGAAGGACTCCCTAACACTCAATTTTAGCATTAGAAAGCAGACATTTCTTTATTGCAGCTGGGTGCATGGGGGAATAATTCCGCCTACCATGCATACCGTGTCTGTTACCTGTCCAAGCTTATATCCACCTGTCACACCATAGGCATCAGTTTTCCGAGAAAGATTATACATATTCATTCTATTTCCAGGAACTAATTACCATATATACATAGTTATTACTCGTACAGCTTGGATCTCTGACAGGCTTCCCTGGAGGTCTTCGGTGGTCTTCTGGTGATCCCTTGTGGCTGGTGGAGAGGGGTCTTTTTACAAACTTCCCCCTTTTAGAAAGTCTTATCTTTGCCCCCCCTCTCTTGTTTGTGGATTCCTTCTTGACTGGAGTCTGCTAATCTCTGTGTTCCTCCAGGGAACAGCCACAGTTGATTGTCCTTGAAGACACAGTTGACAGTGCTTGATTGCCAAGGGCTCATACAACAATTGCCTCCTCTAGGGTGCCAGCCACAGGTTGTCTTTCCTTCATTAGTGCCCGAGGCCCATTTTACACATTTCTATCTATTTCTGTCTATGGTGTGTAACAATAGTCCAACAGATAGCTGTCAAAAATTAAAAACAAATCAAAGGATCTTGTCTGTTCTCATTCATGCACATATATACCCACCAAAACATTTTCTCTGCCCTCTTCCCCTTTGTTTTCTTATATCTGCCTGTCAAGTTGCTCTGGGATTTCTTGCTTCAGTCCTGTTGCCTCCATCCCAGCCACAACCAGGCTGTCAATTGCTCACTCTGAAATGGTTGTTCTCAGTTGAATGTATCTTCATAATAATGTCAGCTATCAGAGGTTACTCAATTGTTGTTTCAACAGCTAAGGCAAAAACATGGGTGCAAAATTAGACTTCATGGGATGTGGCATATGAAACAAGCACCCGTGGCATTACCAGTAGTGAAGTGCAACAACCAACAGGTACTACTGGAAGTGTTTAACAGGCTGGTCTGGTTTTGGGCAGCATGCCCGTTGATGGTTAGGGCTGGGCTGGCCACTGAACACTGACAGATGCTCTCTAACGCCCCTCTCCCTCCTCAAAGGGGAAGGGAAAGGGAATGAGGCAAAGAGACTTATGGATTGGAAAACTAAAACAGCTTTAATAAAACAATAATAGTACTGATAAGGTAAAAATGAAAAACAATTAAATACATACAAATATATAGAAAACCAATATCAAACTCAACACCTGCTCCGACAGCAATCACCATTGATGCTGCAGAGCAGACAGGGAAGCCCCAGGCTCAGCTGCAGAGGGGAGCTGGATTCAGGAACTCAGGATAGGGATCAAAGGCAGAAGATCAAACAGAATCCTTCTCAAATGCTGCCCACTGAAGAAGAGAACTTAAGTCCCATGATCCCCCAGTTCTATACTGAATATGACATATAGGGAATGGAATGGAATGGAATACTTTTGTTGTTAACCTGCCCTCTCCGTTCCTCATCAGAAGTGCAACCTGTTACTTCCTCACGGCCACTTTTACTTCCCATCATCCCCAGTGTGGCACACATGAGCCAGCAGTGACCTTGGTCACTATAGGAGCAAGTATAAGCAAGAGCCTTTCTGCATCCCAATCCTTGGTAGTAATAATAAACATCAGGTGTTATCACATCTAGAAGCAGACACTATCTACAAAAACATGCTGCAAACTTCAGAAACTGCAGCCTCTTAGAGGAAAATTGGCTGAAAAGTAAGATCTTTGAACAGAATTGGTTTTATTTAGCTCAAACTCGGACACTGCACTAGTTAAGCCCTGTTTTCACCAATATAACCAAAATTCCACCTAAAATCAGTCCAGCTGACATCGTTCATACTTCTCTGGCTGTTTTAGGTGTACTTTCCTCCTCAAGAAGCACTGCTCACTGTATATATTGCATGGTCAAGACCAGGATTTATAGGTCTGTGGTGCTGGAACAAAATTCATTACCTGGGACTCCTCTTTGTCTGAGCCCTGCTGAGCATTGAAAAATTGGTGTCTAGAAGAGAACCACAGTGATGTGTCAATTTCTTTCCAAGTAGAGCAGCAGTCTCTGGAGTGATTTATTAATAGAAGAATATCATTACACTGGCTGTGAAATAAACTGTAATGATTTCTCAGCTGGTTTACAAAGAATAAATAAAATGATAGAGTAAGAGTGCAAACAAAGTAATCCTTTGTTTTTATGTTACTGCCTCACTTTTGTGGCAGGTGTGGCAGGATTTTGTCAAAATGCCATGAGTGACAGTGACACTCAAATGTGCCAGATGTACAGGGCCACAGTAGGTGTGGTACTGGAAGGTGCTCAGCATATTGTCTCATAACTGATAGTCTTTTGCACTAGCTTTTTTTTGAACAGGTCCTCCAGAAATAACTGGCAGGGCCCTTATTTCAGAACTGAATTGAAATAATACATGTTAGCAAATCTGCACCCGAGGCACTACTTGAGGTCCAGGTCATAGAATCATAGAATCATAGAATCATAGAATCATAGAATCATAGAATCATAGAATCATAGAATCATAGAATCATAGAATCATAGAATCATAGAATCATAGAATCATAGAATGTGTTGGGCTGGAAGGGACCTTTAAAGGTCATCTAGTCCAACGTCCCTGCAGTGAGCAGGGACACCTTTAACTAGATCAGGTTGCACAGAGCCCCATCAAGCCTGACCTTGAATGTCTCCAGGGATGGAGACACCGCCATCCCTCTGGGCAACCTGTTCCAGTGTTTCACCATACCTCATCATAAAAATATTCTTCCTTTTATCCAGTCTAAATCCACCCTCTGTTAGTTTAAAATCATTACCTCTTGTTCTGTTGCACCAGGCCTTTCTAAAAAGATTGCTACCATATTTCTTACAGGTTCCCTTTAAACACTTGTGATGAGCTTGTGTCTGGAGGGTAGAGGGGGAATGGCTGTAGGGTTGTCTCCTTGTAAGACTTCCAGAGTCCCCCCAAGCCTCATGTAAAAGTCAGACCCACCTCTGGCCAAGGACAGGCAAATCAGTGCCTCTGCGATCAATGTATTTAAGAGGGAAATCTGTTCGACCAGCCTCCTTGTCTCTTTATCACTGTGTCCTGCCTTTTGTGTTGGAGAGTTGTTTCCTTGTAGGAGGGGCAGGTGAGAGAAGAGCAAAACGTGCAGTCAGGGAGGAAGATGGGAAGAAAGCTAGCACAGCAGGATGTTTCCCCAGAGGCTGGTAGTGAGTGAGACGGCAGGGTGAGGATAGCCTGCAGACCAAGGAGATCGATGGCAGCGAGCGTGTCTAGGATTTAGCAGCACATGGAGGAACCCATGCCAGGAGAGAGAGACCACG
The DNA here is from genome assembly GCF_000703405.1 of Apaloderma vittatum. Classification (NCBI taxonomy): domain Eukaryota; kingdom Metazoa; phylum Chordata; class Aves; order Trogoniformes; family Trogonidae; genus Apaloderma; species Apaloderma vittatum. The sequence continues at coordinate 9,940 of NW_009708433.1, read as the reverse complement.
CAAGAGCAGAGGACACACCTGAAGTGAACTGCAGCTCCAAGGACCTGTGCTGAAGCAGAGGACACTGCAGCACATGGGTTGGTCCCATGCTGCTAAGAAGGACTCGTGGAGAAGGATTGTCTCCCATGAGATGGACAGCACATGGCATCAGGGGAAGACTGTGATATAGGAAAACTGTAAAGTAATTAAACAATAACATCTTAAACAATGTCCACAAGAGTGATGAAACCAAGGTGCCCATTTTTAGCCTGCAATGCAAGCAAAATTGCATGAACCACAGGAACCAGATGGTCTACAAGGAACTACTATCTGGCAGAAGCTGGTCCCACAGTTTGAGGGACTGCTAGCTCAAAATTCTAAGTCAAATATAAAAAGGATACAGTGAAGAAGACTTCAGGCCTTCCTCCTGAAGACCTCAATTTGCAACCACCAGACAGCAATACGCATGTGCCAGGAGGAGGAGACATATGATAATGAGTTCTTGGACATAATTGTAATAATCACGCCTATTCCCCGAACTATAGTACAAATGCGGCCTACCCTCATGAATATGTATGCCTGCCTATGAATATGTACGTTTTTGTGTGATAAATACCTGTCTGTTTGACAAAGTGGTGTGCAAGTGTGGAGGAGAAATCTCCTTGCACCTGACGCAGTAATAAAGAATATCTGCTTATTGAGTCCTGATTTTGGCTTTTCACATCATCAACAGTGAGGAGTCTTCTTTCCATGAAGGAAGGCTTTCCACAGACAATGAATAATAGCCAGAGTGCCCTACTGTGCTGATGTGGAAGGGGAGTGTCACCAGAAGCAGCAACTGTAAAGGTAGTTTAGAAAGCCGACATGGGTTTATTGGCAAAGTTTACTGGACAAATTTGGATGCTAGATGAAACTAGCACACCATACCAAAAAACTGCAATGTATTTATTTTGTAACTTATTAGTATAAACACACCTAACTTGCCACTAATTCTACAATTACTGATTAGTGATAACAGTTACATTCATCATTGGATCAGTATATTAAAATTAGCTTTGCCTCCCTTGTAAATTAGCACTTATGCTCCTTGCGGGTGTGGGGGTGCTCTGAATTGAGTCAATGGTTGTAATCTCCCACTGTCGTATTTAATTTTGGCTCACTTTCAGCCTTTCATAAACAATTTTTGATGTTTTGTTACCCTCTAATCTCCATAAAGGGGGTTTTGACTAGAAAAGTCCTGCTTAGGTCTGATTCCACACACCCCCAAGGATGAACAGCTTGCTAAAACGTTCTAAACAACAGTCTACTTGCTATCTCCAGGTGCACACTATCTTTCCTACAAACCAGCTGGAAAATCTCTTCATTGCCTCTTCCCATCCTTGAAGCAGTATGCTTTGAAAGACTGATTTACCCTTCTTAAGGCAGTAAAAATTATTCTGCCATCCTTATGGCAACAGGAGGAGATAGCTGGTAAGAAGGGAGGAGTGAGAGGGGAAAGGGTGTTTAAGACTGGGTTGTATTTATTTTCTCTCACTATACTACTCTGATCAAGTTGATTTGGTTAAACTGGTGGGAGTAAATTGAATTTGTGTTTTTCTTCCCAAGTCTACTCTGGTTTTTGCCCATGACCTTAAGTAGTGAGTGAACCTTCCCTGTCTGAATCTCAGTCCTGGAGCCTTTTTTTTTTTGTTGTTCAATTTTCTACTTCTCCACCCCTAAAAGGAGGAAGTTGAGGGTGAATGAGCAGCTGCATAGCTTTTGTTCCCAGCAGGACAGGCTCAGACTATGACAGTACCCTAAAGGCTGCAATGAGAACTCCCTGGAGCCTTCTCTTCTCCAGGCTCAGCAACCCCAACTCTCTCAGCTTTTCTTCACAGGAGACGTGCTCCAGCTCTTTGATAATTTTTGTGGCTTCCTCTGGGCTTGCTCCCACAGGTCCATGTCCTTCTTGTGTTGAGGGCTCCAGAGCAGTACTCCAGGATGTGGGGTCTCGCCAGAGCAGAGGGGCAGAATCACCTCTCTCAACCTGCTGGACATGCTTCTTGTGATGCAGACTAGAATGCGATTTGCCTTCTGAGCCATGAGTGTACATTGTTGGCTCATGTCCAGCTTTTCATCCACCAGTATCCCCAAGTCCTTTTTCTCAAGACTCTTCTCGATCACTTCATCCTCCAGCCTCTACTGATACTAGGATTTGCCCCAATGCAGGTGCAGGACCTTGCACTTGGCCTTATTGAACCTCATGAGGTTCACATGGGCCCACTTCTCCAGCTTGTGCAGGTCCCTCTGGAGGACTTCCCTTCCCTCTGGCATGTTGACTGCACCACTCAGCTTGATGTCACCTGCAAACTTGCTGAGGGTGAAATTGATGTTGCTGTGTATGTCATTGATGAAGATACTATACAGCACTGGTCCTGGTACGGAACCCTGAGGGACACCACTTGTCATCCATCTCCAGCTAGACATCAATCTACTGACCACTGCTTGATGTGAGCACCCAACCAGAGCAATCATAGGCACATTTTTATTAGATTTGTACTGGTAGCAGCCTTTGAATCAAAACTGAACATATGTCCTTGAGACATAAGACAAACTTTGTAAAAGAGATCCTGAATTATTCATCTCACTCACAACAGTTTATATTTCAGTGCAAAAGAAAGTGACTACGACAAATTACTAATACTCCACATCGAGTTTGTCATCATCGTTGTAAATAAAGACTTGTGTTACTTCATCTGTTATTTCATTTCTTTGAGCAGTAATATTGCCTTGACATACTTAGGTACTATCCTTAGCACTCAACTATGAATTAAAAATATGTAAAGCAGCATGAACTAATACTGTCCATAATTATGACTGTTTTCCCAAGATACTAGCTCTCCATTAGTTGACAAGAAGGTAGTAAAGTAGGACGGAAATTCTTCACCTTTCACCTGGAAATGTGTCTGATAAATCAAGGAAATAAAGAACTTTTCATAAAGAAGCTCCAACAGAGCTCCTCCTCTGTGTAGGCTGACTCACCATATCCCTGCTATACAGCCCCACTGAAGCTGAAGTAAGTGTTAGGCACTTTCCTTTAAAATCTTCTGCCTGTAATGCTCTGGTAAAGCTAGCTTGTCCTTTGCATTGTGAGACTAAAACTGAGTTGCCGAAATACCCTTCACTACTTAGGAATTTGTTTATCTTGTTCAGAACAACTTTTTGAAGATCTTTCCTTCTCTCTCACCAAAACTAAAAATAATACAACACACCACACTGAAACAAAGTCTCATTATATAGCTGCAGGAAGCCTCTGCAGGAATTCTCAGAAATCAATTTTGCTGAATATCTACTGTATTATTTAGATGCCTGTGCAGCATGCAGTCACATTTTGTCTGTGCTTAATGTCATACAGATGTTCCAAGAAGAAAGCCAGATTTTTTCTTGAAGCTACAGGCTGCCCTGTGGCAGGGTTCTTTTCTCTTGAATGTGAAGCACCAGTTCAAGAAAATTGAAGAAAATTATAGAAAAAGAGGGCAACAGAGATTAATAGTACAGGCACAAATTGACTGCACGTCATGTGCCCAGCTAGTTTCTGAAATGTGAAAACAGCTGGTCTGTAGAAAGTTTTTCTAATGAACTGTAAAATTGTCCTGAGAAAAGTTGAGAAACTGCTGTGAGAGCATTACATTGTCAACACACATCTCCCTGTGCTGGCTGTCACGTGTCCGAGATCGTACTATTAACATTACTGCAGTAGTTTTGGACACCTAATCAAGAGTCAAGGCTGATTCACATATAAAGATGTAACATTTTAACGATATTTGCCACAGAGTTCTAACTTAATCATATGACCAGAGATAAATATTGGGAGTCAGAGAAGCTTGTAAGATTAGTATGACTGAACAGACCATCATCACAGCAAAGTGAGTATTTGCCTATATATTAAAATATTAAATTATTTTTAAAATCAGAAATGACAGGTAAGCATTGAGGGTTGTATATGTAAAGAGAACACTTTTATTTGATACGATAGAGCAAAAGTCATGGGCTAAATGAAACTAGACAGGTGGCATAATAAAAATAATAGGCTAAGGAAATTTTATTTACATTCAGAATAAGTGCATAGGAAGCAAGACTGCATCTTTCCTCTTCTCGAGGATGGAGAAGGGTCTTTGCAGCAACCAAGTCATCAACTACTATCCTAGAAAAGAATCTTGGCTGCATAAATGGAGAGGAAAGGCCATGAATTAGAGATGTTGTACGACAAGATAGACCAGAGATGTAACAACTGAAAGACAGGTCCAAGTTGAAGTTTGCCTAGTTATCAGCCTGTAACACAAACTATGGTGATATTCCACGGGGACAGAGAAAAAAGGTGGCAACAGAGATCCCAGTGAGAGATTAATGTTCCTGAAGAAATAACAACTAAACAAACAGGAAGAAAAAATAATAATAAAAAAACCCTACTTAAACAGCTACATCGTCATTTCGACATTAGAAAGAGGTACAGAATAAAGACATTCCGGTTCAAAACAGTAGCTGAATGCAACCATTCTCAGGCCTTGGAATAGCTCTATTCAGGAGATGAGCTTCATATGGATTTTGAAGTTGCACATTTTTCCTTTGTTTGCCTTTCCTCTTACTGGTGAAAAAAAATTATCATATAAATTGTGCTTGTCATGTCCCTAAATCTGAAACCCCTTCTGCAGCTGAACTAATATGAATAAATATGGTTTATTCCCATTACATCATTTAAAAACAAATAATATGTTAACTTTTTCAGAGAACGTGGCTCCCTGCGCAGGGTGCAAGCTAAAAGAAAATGGTATAGACCCTTGTGTGCCAGTAATTAATGCTGCTGCTGTGGCTCAGTTTAGCTTAATGGCATCGCCACAACCCAGGAAACTCACCTAGAGGCAGTATGTGTGTAACTGACACTAAGCGATGACTCCATGGTGCAGAGAAGACTGAGAGATGCATCCACAGATTGAGAGATGAAGGGCTTGGGGAGAGGATGACTGTTTGTTTAGTCTAGATACAAATAAAAGGAAGAGTGAAAGCACATGTGTATACTCTTAAAGATCATAGTTAAAGATGTCCTTGCTTACTCTAGAGGGGTTGGACTAGACGACTTTCAAGGTCCCTTTCAACCCAGTGCATTCTGTGATTCCACAATTCTATGATCATGATCTTGAGGCTCCTATGATAGCTGCAGTTTTTATTATTCAGTATTTTTATAAGCAAAAAAGGAATATAAATGAAAGAGATTCTAAATTATAAAATGAAATATGTGCTGGAAGACTGTTTGGCTGTGTCAGAGATAAACTCCACATTGGTCCACTAAATCTTGCAATTTTACACTTTAAATCAGGTTTTAACTCCTTTTAAAACCCCACAAAACACAAATTTGATGCTGTTACAAATCAGCAGAAAATGCTTCTCTGAAAAATTCTAGGGCATCAGAAGCAATAGGTTACAGATAGATTTATTCTCATGGTCAGCCAAGATGACCAGACCAGGCTCTTTTTGGTGGGGCTCAGTGGCAGGAGAAGAGATACTGAAGCAGTCTGAACATGATCCTGGGTAAGTGGCTCTAATAACTTAATTTTGTCTGTGAGGAAAGGAAAGTAGTACAGTTCTGCTCTGCTTATTCTTAGTAGCCATCCTCAGGACACACAGCAGGATGTATGACACAGCTGCAGTTCTGCTCCTAAGTAACTGGACTGAAATCTGGGATTGCTAGGAAAGACCCATAACCATTACACTACAGGATAAGTAGTTTCTCTCTCTTCTGCTGACTTGGTAATTTTTATTTCAGTTGAAACGGTTTAGTCTTCTTCACCTTACTTTAGAGTACTTTGTAGTGCTGATCTTGTCCTCAAGGATTAAAAAACCCCCAACCTTTAAAGTAAATTATTCACAAGGGAATAATAACAACAAAATCACACATCTCTACTTCCGCTATTAGAAATAATGTGTGATGTCCAGTTGTATGAGCTGCTAAGAATGCTTTTGGTGTAGACAATGTTTATTTTTCTGGTATATGTTATTGACAATACCTTCCCATCAGAAAAAGAAACTATGTTCAGTTAGGGATGCAAAGGCTAGGACTGAAAATAAATTCTAGAATTAAGACATGTATCACTTAAATCTAATTCCATCTGTATTTGTGCTGAGACAGTTAAATTACATCAGACACCAACATCCTGCTTTTTCTGTACTCTAAATGGTGGGTCTTAAAATACCACACTGGTTTTTACCAACCATATGATACTGTCATATTACCTGGAGTACTCTTTCTGAGGCAGTTTTATAAATTGACTCATTCTAGGCGGTCAGACCATGTGGACAGGCCCTATGGTTTATTCTGAATGTTCCAGGCCATGCCTAGCATCTGTTCTTGGTGGTAATTTCTCAGCATTTGTGTAGTACATATTCTAATCACCAGTGTAAGAATGACTTTCCTTTGCTGAAGGAAAGCTCCTTCCATTGCAAAAAAACCCTAGTAGATCATTGTCCGTCTCATGAGATATTTTACAGGCGTTATGGTAAAGTTATTTTTAATTCACATTAAGGAAAATCATGTTTATTACTCATCAAAATGCTTATGATATGCTCTGGAAGCTAAGCAGTATGCAGAGCTGAAAAGAAAACCCTCATCAGATAAAGTTCTAAGGGCCCCACAAGCTGTAGCACTCTGAAGTACTAGAAGCTGGAAAACTGTAAAAATCAATGAAATACTGCCCTCTTCTGATTAAATTTGATGTAGACGAAGCCGGAGTTGCAATGAAAGATCTGAAAAAGAAATAAACAGTGAAGATGTGGCTTGGCAACTGGATGCTAGGTGAGGCATTTTGCAAACCAACAAACAGACAAAGATGAACCATTTATATGAGTAGTTTGACTGTTTGACAGCTTACAGAGAACATCACACCAGACTGACATGCAAGTGTTCCAGCTGTAAAACACCTCACACTCTGAAAACTCTCATGTTTTTCAGAGCTGTCATTGGAGATCCCATGGAGAGAAATGATGAAATAATCCTTATGCTCCCATCCTAGTAAAACTCAAAATACCATTCAACTTCTACGTGTGTCGAACAAACCAGAAATCACCTTATAGTGATTTTCAGTACTTAAAGGGAACCTGTAAGAAAGATGGGGGCAATCTTTTTAGCAAGGCCTGGTGCAACAGGACAAGGGGAAATGGTTTTAAACAAAAAGAATGTAGATTTAAACTGGATGTAAGCAAGAAAAATTTTTATGGTGAGGATGGGAAAACACTGGAACAGGTTGCCCAAAGGGGTGGTGGAGACTCCATCCCTGGAGACATTCCAGGTCAGGCTTCATGGGGCTCTTAGCAACCTGATCTAATTGAAGATGTCCCTGCTCATGACAGGGGAATTGGACAAGATGAAATTTAAAGGTGCCTTCCAACTCAATGCATTCTATGAATCTCTAATTCTACTCTCCAGGGAAAGTGCTGCTTTCTCTCCACCATGGTGGACTGACATGGATGCCGCTTCCATTTTGACAAAATTTTGCAAATAAAAGAATGCTTTAAAAGGTTGTGTTTTCTTCAGATGCATTGTACAATTCTTTTGGCATTGACTGTGTTTATATACAGTCAGAAGACACAATCCCTGCTCTTGCTCAGCCTCATTGCCTGGCTTGGGCTCTCCTGAGGCTGGACCTGTGCATTAGGGAGGTGATTGTCCCTCTGTACTCAGCACTGGTGAGGCTGCACCTTGAGTATTGTGTTCAGTTTTGGTCACCTCAGTATAGGAGAGATCTCGAGGTGTTGGAGCGAGTGCAGAGGAGGGCAACAAAGCTGGTGAAGGGCCTGGAGAATAGACCTTATGAGGAGCGATTGAGGGAGCTGGGTCTGTCCAGTTTGATGAAGGGGAGGCTGAGGGGGGATCTCATCATGCTCTACAATTACTTGAGAGGACATTTTAGAGAGGTTGGTGCTGGTCTCTTCTCACAGGTAATTAGGGACAGAACCAGGGGGAATGGTTTCAAGTTGCAAGAGGGCAAGTTTAGGCTGGACATTAGGAAGAAATTCTTCACAGAAAGAGTGGTCAGAC
>NW_009708433.1:0-1811 GCF_000703405.1 Apaloderma vittatum | reverse complement strand
CTTTTCCAACCTGAATTGTTCTATGATTCTATGATTCTCCCCTCCCCTCCCCTCCCCTGTTCTAAATTGTTGAGAAAGTTGCTGAACCAAAGGATACCAGTAAGTTGTCTTCTGACATTGCACCTTATGGAAGGTGTTGCACCTTTGGGACCTCTGCTGCATTTCTCAGTGGCAACGCTATCTCTTCCAGGGCTCCAGCACGGATCCCTTCACAGGTCTGTAGACAGCTGCAGTCTGGGTTACAGCTGCTGAGGTCTTGAAGACCTCCAAGTGCAGGGATCCCACCTACTGTCTGGGCAACTCATGCAAATGCTTCACAATCCTCACAGGGGTTTGATTCTGTATCTCCAGCCTGAATCTGGACATGCCTCCACCTCACACCCTCCCACTAGGCTGTGCTGGAAGGAATGTGTTCCCATGCCCCTGATGCCTTCCCTGTAGGCACTGGAGCATGCTGCCAAGGTGTTCCAATGCCTTCTCTGCTCCAATGCCGAACAGACTTCAGCCCCACAGATGCTGCTTGTCTCCCCTGAGTCCCTCTGGTGTGTTGACTGCCCTCCTGCCCAGGATGCCAGATGGGACAGAGTGCCCGCATGAGCCCTGATGGGTGCTGAGCAGAGGGAGTCACTGCTGAGGCCCCTGGCTAGGGGAGATTCACAGGTGAAGACCTGCCAGAGCAAGCCAGGTGCTGCCAGTGACCAACTCCCCATGGAGGTAAACCAGGGCACCTCGAGAGTTGGCCAGCAGTGCCAGTGTGTGGGGAGAGTCTGTGGGACTTTGTCCCGCAGCCTCCTAGGGAGGCACGAGGTGTTACAAGGTGTTACGCAGCCTGGGCAATAAACAAGAGGAGCTGGTGGCCATGATGCAACAGGAAAACTCTGACATAGTGGCTATCACAGAAACATGGTGGGACACCTCACAGAACTAGAGTGCCACAATTGATGACTACAAACTCTTCAGGAGGGGTAGGTAAGGAAGAAGGTGGCAGGGGGGTGGCCCTGTATATAAAGAATAGCTATGAATGTGCTGAACTGCGGGACAGTGATGACAGGGTTGAGTCTGTTTGGATTAGGATTAAGGGCAAAGCCAACAAAGCTGATGTGGCTGTTGGACTCTATTAGAGACCTCCCAACCAGGATTATGAGGTGGATGAGACTATCTATAAACAGCTGGGTGATATCTCTCAGTTGTTGGCACTTGTTCTTGTGGGGGACTTCAGCTTCCCTGATGTCTGTTGGAACTACAACACAGGAGAGAGGGAACAGTCCTGGAAGTTCCTGGAATGTATCAAGGATAACTTCCTGACACAGCTGGTGAATGAACCAACCAGGGAAGGAGCCCTGCTGGACCTGCTCTTCACAAACAGGGAAGGTCTGGTAGGTGATGTGATGGTTGGAGAGTGCCTTGGGCACAGCGACCATGAACTGATAAAGTTTTCTGTCTATAGAGATGCCAGGAAGGGGTGCAGCAAAGCTGCCATTTTGGACTTTAGTAGGGCTGATTTTAACTTGCTTAGCAGTCTTATTGCCAGAGTTCCCTGGGAATCGGTACTAAGGGGTTTGGGAGTCCAGGAGGGCTGGACTTTAAGAAAGAGGACTTGAAGGCACAGGAGCAGGTTATCTGCGTTAGCCGTAAATCCAGCTGGAGGCATAAATGACCTGGCTGGCTTAACAGGGAGCTTTGACTGGCACTCAGGGAGAAAAAGAGGATTTATGGCCTTTGGAAAAAAAGGGCAGGCAACTCGCTATGACTACAAAAATATTGTGAGGCTATTTAGGAGAAAAATTAGAAGCTCCAAAGCCCAGCTAGAA
>NW_009708432.1:46013-49583 GCF_000703405.1 Apaloderma vittatum | reverse complement strand
CTAGTGAAGCCATGTTGGCTGTCACCAACCAGTTGATTGTTTTTTATGTGCCTTAGTATAGCTGCCAGGAGAATCTGTTCCATGATTTTACCTGGCACAGAGGTAAGGCTGACTGGTCTGTAGTTCCCTGGGTTGTCTTTGATCCCTTTTTTAAAGATGGGTTTTATGTTCACCCTTATCCAATCTGTGGGAACCTCACCAGACTGGCAGGACCCCTCAAATATGATGGCTAGTGGCCTAACAACTTCAGCTGCCAGTTCCTTCAGGCCCCATGGACTTGTGCACCTTCGGGTTCTCTAGGTGTTCCCGGACCTGATCTGCTCCTACCCTGGGTGGTTCTTCACTCTCCAGACCCCACCAACACCCGCTGTGATTTGGGTGATGTGGTTCAAGTGGTTGCCAGTGAAGAATGAGGCAAAAAAGTTGTTGAGTATTTCAGCCTTCTCCAGATCCTCAGTAAACAGGTCACCTGTATCCTTCTGGAGAGGCCCCACATTCTCTCCCTTTTTTCTATTTTCTCTTACGTACCTGTAAAATCCTTTTCTGTTATTTCTAATATCACTGGCCAGATTTGACTCTGTCAGGGCCTTAGCTTTCCTAACCTGGTCTCTGATTACACGAGCAACTTCCTTGTAATCATCCCAGGTTACCAGTCCCTGCTTCCACGCTTTGCGTGTTCCCCTTTTGATTTTTGCCAGGAGTTCTTTTTTTATCCATATAGGTCTCTTAGTGGTTTTGCCTGATTTCTTCCCTTTAGGGATGCAATGCCTTTGAGCTTGGAGGAGATGATCCTTGAAAGTCAAACAGCTTTCTTGGGCTCCCAGTCCCCCCAGGGCTTTATCCCATGGCACACTACCAAGGAGGTAGGAGCGATACAGTTCAAACTGGACATGGAAAATAATGAACAGCTTTCTTCACATTCACCTTGAGAAGTTTCCTGATGAATACCCTTCATAGGGGTGCTCTTTCATCCGAGCATGCTCCTCCAAATTCCCTCGACTGCCATGGCTAGCAGAATGTTTCATTTCTTGTATCAGATCTTCATTCAGAAGATATCTAATAAATGCTGGAAAAGCTATGTCAAGAACATCATGGAGTTCCTCCTAGCTACAGTTTCTTGTGGGATTTCAGAGCATTGGGGGATCTTGCTAGGTTTTTTTAAGTCTCAGACCATCAGACGCAGTGGTTTCTGTGCCATGTTTCGGAATTAAATAGGACACTGTCTGAAGGACAGAAGGCACTACACTAAGTAGTGAGTCAATAAACTTCATTGGTGCCTTAAAAATGACTCCACCAGGTCGTTTCAAGTTTATGCCACATGTTTTATTAATGGATGTGCATTTCAAACACTGTTATTTCTACTCTATATTTTCCTAATGTGCTCTCCACTGCACTTTCCCTATTTCTCAAATGCATTTCACCTTTTGGGCATCTTGAGAAGAATATTCCATTAAGGGCTGGCAACTTGGAGCGCTCCCAGGATGGCATCACTCTTGCCCACGCCTGGCATATTGCTTAGCAACACTGAGGAACATTTATTGCAGATCCTGCTATTTATGTTTCATGCTTCACATGCTGACTTTCTCTCCTGCCTCCAAGTTCCTCTGATGGAAATGCTGTATGTTACATGCCTCAGTAGTGATGGACAAACACAAGCCCCTCTTCTGTTCCTATGAATTAAGCAGGCAAACAATTTCACCTGCTATGACAAGCCTGATGGCTTTTCCTGCTTGTTATTATGGAAAGATGTAGCATCTGATTAATATCAAATACATGCCTATTGTTAAAATAATGTATTCAGGGGTACAGGAATTAAAATAAGGGTGCTCCCAAACTTTAAAGCCGATAATGATTCACCTAGAGGGGTTTTTTTAACACAGTAAGGCATTCTGTCTGCACAAGGTCCTGCCTTCACTCCCCTGTTGGCACACTCCAAAAGATCTCCTTGTCTTTGGTGTGCCTCTGGTGTATTAGTACAGTTGTACCTCCAAACTGGTATTCCTCATATGGTGTGCTCTTTCAAAGAGCATAGGTGACTGGGAAAGGCTAGGAGTGACTCGGCAGCAGGAGGCACAAGTAGTTAAGGTGACTCAGAACACCAACCCCACCCAGCAACTGCTGGGTAAGGTTTTTAAATATTTTTGGGATTCTTTCTTTTCTGTGTCTAGAGTACACACCAACAGAAAGATCAGGCTGGCACCATAATGTACTATTGTACAGCACAGCAGCTGCAGTATAAATAAAAATAATAAGGTGTAGGATTTTCTGTCTGAGGGACTTTGCATTTTAAGTGTGTGACTCTGTTTATAACTGTTTAGAGAGGATGTCAAGAGGTCAATATATGTTCAGAATAGAATTTTACTCTGCTACCCCCCAATTAATGTTTTTCAGGGAGGAAAGAGAGAAGAAATTCTCTTTAATATTCAACTGAATTTCTTCAAAGTGAATTAGAACACATAGCAAAGAGCAAAAGCTATATATATTGAATATGAATACAATGTTGAGATATAGGGGAAAATATCAACGATAGCTGTCTGAAATGTGATGGGCAAGATGCACAGAGGTGTATAAATACCTCTTGTACAAACACAAGCCCCTGTTCTGCTCCTACGAACTAAGCAGGCAAATGATTTCACCTGCTGTGACAAGCCTGTTGGCGTTTCATGCTTGTTGTTATGGGAAGATGCAGCACCTGATGCATCACAGAGGTGTGTAAAAATCTCTTTTTTGGTCTTATTTCATTTAGCATATCTCAGATTTCACTTGGGGATTTGGGGCTTTTGTCTGATTTAATAGAACTATTACTGGAAGCAGTCGAGCTACATGGTGGGAACTAATCCCAGTAATCGACATGAAAAATAAACTATGACCATATACCTGATGCACTACTTCAATTTTCCTTACGCATTTAACTGGAAAGAAGATGAGAAAGAGCATCTTATGAAAAATTTTAGATTAATCAAAGACAGCCATCTGTAGAACAAATATACACTATTGGACCCTGTAACTTTAACACAATGAATCAATTTGAACCTTGACATAAGGGGAAATTATTTCTGTACGTAGTCAAATACTACATTTCTGAGGAAGAATGGAATACTTTGTGGGAGAAGAAATAAACATATTTAGATGAATATTTAGTCAATGGGGCAGAGTCCAGTTGGAGTCCTGTGTCTAGTGAGGTCCCTCAGGGGTCAGTACTGGGGCCAGTGCTGTTCAATATATTCATCAATGACCTGGACAAGGGATTAGAGAGCACTGTCAGTAAGTTTGCTGATGACACAAAACTGGGAGGAGTGGTTAACACACCAGAAGGCTGTGTTGCCATTCAGAGAGACCCGGACAGACTAGAGGGCTAAGTGGGGTGAAATCTTATGAAATTCAACAAGGGCAAGTGTAGAGTTTTGCACCTGGGAAAGAATAACCCCATGTGCCAGTATAGGTTGGGGAGTGACCTGCTGGAGAGCAGAGCAGGAGGAAGGGACTTGGGCATTCTAGTGGACAGCAGGATGGCCATGAGCCAAAAATGTGCATTCATGGCCAAGAAGGCCAATGGAATCCTGGGGTGGA